>NC_089799.1:14385874-14410874 GCF_040412425.1 Macrobrachium rosenbergii
CAGTGTTTCCGTCTGTACATTCTAATTTGTACATTGCCTCCATATGTACATTCTAATTGTATGTTATCTCCATTTGTACAACGTAATTAGTGCAAAGTTTCCATTTGTACATTCTATTTTGTACATTGTCTCTGTTTGTACATTCTAATTTTTCCAATCACTAATGTCTACACATACACATTTAGGTGCGCAATAATCTGGTGCTATGATTTCTAATTTATAAAGGTATGATAACCTGAGTAGCTAAAGACAGTTTAATTAAAAGCATACACACCAGCGCATTAGTTGCAAATATTTTCGATAACTATGATTTATTTCAATAAAAAGCTACTAAAAGACAAATGAGTGATAAGAAATATATATATATATATATATATATATATATATATATATATATATATATATATATATATATATTGTTAATGAATAAGAAAATGGGGGCATAATGATGATGACACATACAAAACTCTGAACATTCCAAAGTATCTTTTACAGAAATATATATAATATATATATATATATATATATATATATATATATATATATATATATATATATATATATATATATATATATATATATATATATAATATATATATATATATATATATATATATATATATATATATATATATATATATATATATATATATATATATATATATATATATATATATATATATATATATATATATATATATATATATATATATATATATATATATATATACAAAATAGAGATAAAACGAGTTACCGAAAAGAATGACTAAATATTTATGGAAACAGCGACAGGCAGCCAAGGAGTCAAGGAATGAAAATGCAGTAAATCCAACAAGGAAATAGGAATTCATAATGAAACAACGAGAAGAAACAAACGAGTTTCGCAAACATTAAAGTTTACAGTAACTAAAAATAGAGGTCACGTAAATCTAGGCAACGGTCGTAATGAAACATTAAGGGTCATAAACTGGCTGTCATTAAAATTAATTACGCTGAAAGGAAGATAATCACGCACAGCTGTACAGTAAACGGAATAATAGACCTACTGTATATGGTAATGGGATTCTTCACATATAAGCTCTTTGTTGGGAGAGTCGGTAGAGCTGCGGACTGTCACTCGATGGGCCAGAGTTCAATTCCCCGGCCGGCTGATGAAGAGTTAGAGGAATTTATTTCTGGTGATAGAAATTCATTTCTCGCTATAATGTGGTTTTGATTCCACAGTAAGCTGTAGGTCCCGTTGCTAAGTAACCAATTGGTTCTTAGCCACGTTAAATACGTCTAATCCTTCGGGCCAGCCCTAGGAGAGCTGTTAATCAGCTCAGTGGTCTGGTAAAACTAAGGTATACTTAACTCAACTTTCTTCACATATAAGGCACATGGAAAGGGCATAACTGTAGCCTAAGCACTGAGTACAACAGCGAAGATTTCTCACTGAAGATTATCGTGAGAGTGATTCTATTCGAAAATGAAGCTTTTGTCTGAAATAATTACAAAACCTGTAAATATAGACTGAATGAGTACGAAGAACAATAGCGAAGATTTCTCACTGAAATGAATCTTTGAAGATTATCATGAGAGCGATTCTACTCGAAAATAGAAACTTTTGACTGAAATAACTACAAAATCTGTAAATATAGACTGAGTACGAAGAACAATAGCGAAGATTCCTCACTGAAATGGATCTTTGAAGATTATCGTGAGAGCGATTCTACTCGAAAATAGAAACTTTTGACTGAAATAACTACAAAACCTGTAAATATAGACTGAGTACGAAGACCAATAGCGAAGATTTCTCACTGAAATGAATCTTTGAAGATTTTCGTGAGAGTTATTCTACTCGAAAATAGAAACTTTTGACTGAAATAACTACAAAACCTGTAAATATAGACTGAGTACGAAGAACAATAGCGAAGATTTCTCACTGAAATGAATCTTTGAAGATTATCGTGAGAGTGATTCTACTGTAAATAGAAACTTTTGACTGAAATAACTACAAAACCTGTAAATATAGACTGAGTACGAAGAACAATAGCGATGATCTCTCACCGAAAAGAATCGTTGATTATCGTGAGAGCGATTCTACTCTAAAATAGAAACTTTTGTATGAAATAAATATAAAACATGTAATCATTGACTAAGTGCTTAGTAGAACAGCAAAGATTTCTCACTGAAATGAATCTCTGGAGAACACCGTGAGAATAAGCCAGTGCAAAAATAGAATCTTTTTGAATGAAATAACCACTACACATGTAATTATAGACTAATCACAATGTACAATAGTGAAGACTTCTCACCAAAATTAATCTTTGAAGATCACCGTGACATTAAGTCAGTTTAAAAATAGAAACTTTTGAATGAAACAACTACAAAGCATGTATTCATAAATAAAGTACTTAGTAAAACAGCAAGGATTTCTCACTGAAATGAATCTTTGAAGATTACCATGACACTAATTCAGTGCAATAAAAGAAACTATTGAACAAAATAATGAGAAAATATTCAGTTGCATTCTTCTCAGTCACGAAGATAAAATATCTCGATGTACTCCACAATAAACACGAAGGAGCAACCACAGATAATAAAAGGAAATATAGTTATTAATTTGTCCCAACACTTCCATCAGGCCTCTTCAGGGAAACTTAATTGAATATTCATTTTAAGGAAAATATTTTTCTTAAATTGATTTAGTCGAGAAAGTTCCCTGGAAGAGGCCTGCTGGAAGGCGAAACTGTTGGGACAAACTAAGAGCCGCATTTCCTTTTTACCCTCCCTGGTTTCTCATTAGTTTTAGTTTTCTGTAAAAGAAAACTGTTGTGCCGGCTTTGCCAGTCCGTTCGCATTTTCTCTCTCCGCACTTTTTTCCGTCCGCCCTCAGATCTTAAGAACTACTGAGGTTAGAGGGCTGCAAATTGGTATGTTGATCATCCACATTCCAACCATCAAACATACCAAATTGCAGTCCTCTAGCCTCGTAGTTTCTATTTTATGTAAGGTTAACGTTAGCCATGATTGTGCGTCTGGCAACGCTATAGGACAGACCACCACCGGCCCTGGCTTAAAGTTTCATGGGCCGCGGCTCATACAGCATTATACGCTGTACAGAAAACTAATTTTTTACTTTTTTTTTGGGGGGGGGTTCTTTCTTTTCGCTGAAAACCTATACACTTGCGTCGGTGGCCTTGATCATGCGCTGTAGCGGCTGTGCAGAAAACTCGATTGCGCCGAAGTAACTTCGGCGCATTTTTTACTTGTTTTTAGTGGATTTCATAGAGATCAGAAAGTATGTAATTGGCTTCAACTGACAACGATTAGTTCTACTATTTTAGAGGACTCTGATGTCCAGCAAGACCGAGATACCATATCTGTATCCTCAGACGCCTGTAACTTTTATTTTCCTGTCTGTAAGAGGTGCAGAATGCACAGTAGGCCTACCCTGTGTGCACCAAATATCGTTTCATATTTTAGTCTTAATAAAGTGCGAAAGATTCCTAAAAGCGCCGGACAAATAATAAATCGTATTAATGATGTGATACCTCTGTCAGTTATGGATTATCCGTTGAAATATTAATTTCAGACTTTATGTAAAAATGCTGGGGGAGGGGGGAGTGGGGCAGGGTGCAAGCAAGATCTTTACTCTAAACGAATATATAGGAATCTAAGATAAATATTTTAATATATATATATATATATATATATATATATATATATATATATATATATATATATATATATATATATATATATATATATTATTAAAAAAAAAAAATGTTATTGAGCTTATTCTTGCCCTAACCATAGTTATTTATCTTTTTATTTATACGCTTTAATTCATAATAAGATTATTTGCATTTACAGTATGCACATCATGCTGCCTATCTGAATTTTATCCTTTTATTCGTATTTCCCCTCCAGGTTAAATACTTCATAAGAATGATTTCTTTCTTTTTAGTTTTCTGTAAAAGTAAACTACTGTGCCGGCTTTATCTGTCCGTCCGCACTTTATTCTGTCTGCACTTTTTTCTGTCCGCACGTTTCTGTTCGCCCTCAGATCTTAAAAACTACTGAGGCTAGAGGCCCGCAAATTGGTATGTTGATCATCCACCCTCCAACCATCAAACATACCAAATTGCAGCCCTCTAGCCTCAATAGTTTTTTTTATTTTATTTAATGTTAAAATTAGCCATGATTGTGCGTCTGGCAACGCTATATGACAGACCACCATCGGCCCGTGGCTGCAAGTTTCATGGGCCGCGGCTCATACAGCATTATACGCTGTACAGAAAACTAATATTTTTCTTTTTTTTGGGGGGGGGGACGGTTCCTTCTTTTTGCTGAAAACCTATTATTAAGAGATAAGTTTACACTTGCGTCATGTTTCTTTTCGAACGTGTTCTTTGGGATTTACAGAAATCGGTTACTGGAAAGCATATGCCGCCTGCTGTGTAAAAATTAAGTATTTTTGGAAATCGGATGCACTGCAGCTATTCAGGGACGCTTTCGCCATCCAGTTCGCTCTCTGTACTACCGGGAAAAGTATATCTCGGTGAATTCGTCATATGACATCAACTCTGTTTCCAAATGGAATATATATATATATATATATATATATATATATATATATATATATATATATATATATATATATATATATATATATATATATATATATATATATATATATGTACATCACACATTACCACAGGTGAAAAATAAGGTCCTGACCGGTTTTGACTTTATTTTCATGCCATTGACGAAGGACTGATACAGAGTATTAGAAGTCACAAATATATATACCACTGGAACAGTACTGACGAACATACACAACCGTTAGAGACTACATATCCACCCACAGGCCGGCATCAAGGTAGGAGTGGCCTTCAAAACTCATTTGGCTAAAAATCACAATATACTCTCAGGGGACAATACTGATAAACATACCGACCATAGGCGACAACAGATCCACACCTGACAGGTGTCAGGGATGCAGAGTTTGGAAAAGTCATAAGCACTGCTGCCCCCGCACTGTGTTTACAAACATGATAAACTTATTTTCATACATCTCTACGGTCTACCTTAAAATTTAAACAATTTACAAATTTCTTTTGATATTAAAGGATCAATTTGTAAATTGTTTAGATTTTAAGGTAGACCGTAGAGATGTATGAAAATAAGTTTATCATGTTTGTAAACACAATACGGGGGCAGCAGTGCTTATGACTTTTCTAAACTCGCCTCCCTGACGCCTGTCAAGTGTGGATCTTTTGTCGCCTATGGTCGGTATGTTTATCAGTATTGTCCCCTGAGAGTATATTGTGATTTTTAGCCAAATGAGTTTTGAAGGCCACTCCTACCTTGACACCAGCCTGTGGGTGGATATGTAGTCTTTAACGGTTGTGTATGATCGTCAGTACTGTTCCTGTCGTATATATATTTGTGACTTCTATAGCCTCCTCGCACTAACCTGGCGGAGAAGCCCCACCCACCACTGTAACTGCATGGATTGCAGGGTTCGTCAATATTGTATCTATATTTCGAATTTAATCAATAACAAGCATACAAAATCTAGCATATCATTACAAAATCTTGGTGTAATATATAAATTTCTATTCTTTCTGCATAGTTGCTGTCAATGAAACACTTGTCATTATATAAAAAAACGAAGAAAAAAAAAACGAGTGCAACTGTGCAAAGAAAGGGGAGGCGTGCTGGTTAATGGAACAGCCATTGTTTTGGCGGGATATGGAATCTTACACTTGGCACCTCATCAGCTGATTTCATTGACGTTAACAAATTTCTGATATTTTTCATCCCATTTGAAGGTAAATACTTACATAGCTTCATATATTTACCTATTTAATTTCCTGCGTAATCTAATACAAAGTATAGGTGTCTTTTTATATTTATATTCGTAATGAGCGATCAGAGGAGGGAGATCAGGTAAGCATCACCCATATATAGGTCTATTAATAATTTTCCCCAGCTCTCCAGTTCCAATCCAGTTGTTGAAAGCCGTGTCCGTAGATGGTTGGTTAGGAATGGAAGGATTTGATCCAGTTCAACAAAGTGGGGTAAACTTTCAGAAAAGTGTTAGATATCTCCTAACACGTACAGTGAAAAAAAACTGGTCTAAAACGAGGCATTTTCTTCCATCCGTTTTGTTTTATTTATTTTTTGTATTTTATTTTTATCTTATATATTTTTTTTGTTTATCCAATGGCAATATTGAGTACCAGTATAGGATTTTATCACAGAGCTGAACTAGAGTTACTAGAGTGCTTATTCCATATGTAGTCAAACTCAGAAATCATCGCTAGAATTTAGAATACTTGGAGATAGTTGCGGTTCACAGATCGGTTAGGCTATTTACGAAAATTCCTTGGTTATAAGTGGTTGAATCTGGCGGAGCCGATTGGTAGCCTCGTATGGGTCTAGTTCCAATAATTGTATAAACCAAAAAATTATATCTCTTCTTTATTTACCCTTTGTTTTTATGCGACTATACATTTAAGCAATTATATTGCGAGTGTGTTTATGAATTTATGCAATGTATTGTAAATGGTTGCAGGCCATAGGCCTCATATGTGTGGTTAATTGCCTTCGTTTGCAACATTCACTTTAAATTATAACTTCAACGCTAAGTCATTTAATACACGTTTCTTGGCATATAGGAAAGATGTATACATATGATTTTTTCGACATATTTTCCTGATTCAGTGTTGTTGCTTACTAAATAATACATTAAAAACTATATAGCTTTTTATATTTCTTCAATTAGCTCGAAAATAGCATAAAATTTACGTAGTCCTATAGCAAATTAATTTTAGATCACCTTAAACCAAGGAGTATTGTTTTACGATTAAAAACCTAAACATAAATTCAAATACAAATTAAAGATTAGTTAATCAGTAAAATAATTATTTGTGTTGTCACAAAACAATGGCTGGTTCCATTAACCAGCACGCCTTTCCTTTATTTGCAACAGTTGCACTCGTTTTTTTCTGTTTGTTTTTTATGCAATGACAAGTATTTCAGTGAAAGCAACTATGCAGAAAGAATAGAAATTTATATATAACATCAAGATTTTTGTAATGATATGCTATATTTTTGTATGTTTGTAATGATTAAATTCGAAATAGATACAACATTGACGAATCCTGCAAGCCATGCAGTTACAATGGTGGGCGGGCTTCTCCGCCAGGTTAGTGCGAATAGACTATAATACTTGTATCAGTCCTCGTCAATGGCTTGAAAATAAAGTCGAAAACCGGTCAGACCTAACCACCTCTCCTGTTTCACCTGCGGTAATGCGTGATAAATGAATCACCTACAAAAGTGATTATAATCAATATATATATATATATATATATATATATATATATATATATATAATATATATATATATATATATAATATATATATGTATATATATATATATATATATATATATATATATATATATATATATATATATATATATATATATATATATATATATATATTCTAACCTACAGCAAAGTCCAGTTACTCTTGCAGTTAAGCCCGCCCACTGCTTACGTCATGACCATCCCCCAAAGCTAATTGGTTGGCAATAGTTTTGAAAAGTTGGTTAATCTGTGATCTTTTCGTGTTCATTATTATTGTAATGGTTAAGCTGTATCGAACTAAAATACGTTCTGATTATCAAAGAAACGTTATTTATCCCCGGAAATAAAATCGTAATACGCATCTCAATAAAGGTGGTAAAAAATAGGAAAATATAAACGAAGTCAGAAGTGCCCCATGATGCTGCAGTGTTGTGTTTCGTAAAATGAGGTTCACCTGAATACGGAGGTGACACAGGGAATGTCTGTATCTGAATCGGTGCACTTGAATCACTGACAATGATAATTACTGTCTGATATTGTCAAGGTGTCTACCATTCTAAACTTAAACACAAAGACTTTCTCAGAGCTATGCAGACTGATATATCATATTGATTTTGTGAAGTTTTACAACTTTTTAACAGTCAAAAATCCATTTCACGGCAATCGTTTACACATTCGGAGGGATGATACAGTGACGGCACTCTACAACCAGAATATGCCTATGTTTAACTTAAAGTTACAGTATAATAGCTGCACGAGTCGTATGACATAATTTGCTGAGAATTTTCTTGGATATTGTCTTTTTAAAATAACAGATCATAAAAATGGACGTAGACCTATAATGTCCTATCTTTTGTCGGTTTATTGCAGCTTATGGTGTTTGGATTATAGGCCCATCTTATACTCAGTTGTTTTATTGTGTTTATTCTTTATTTCTTGTTTGTTGTTATGGTGCTTGTAGTTTTGTCCTCGAAAACTCTTTCATATGGTGACCTAACATTGCAGAATAAACATAGATCTATTCATAAAATACTGGTGTAAGGAATTATTCGCCTACTCTTGTTAATTGAAATTTAGTAATTTGTTTTAATTAAAGTAATCGATCTTTAAGTGAATATAGTCTACACTAAATATTCTCCTAACAAAGTAGAGAGAGAGAGAGAGAGAGAGAGAGAGAGAGAGAGAGAGAGAGAGAGAGAGAGAGAGAGAGAGAGAGAGAATTTACTGACTCATGTATCCTTCTGTCCAACAGGGTTATCTACAAGAATGCCCGCAAAAGCAAATGTGAATATCAGACTGGTTTGATCATCTCACAATAACTTTTTCAGCTTCATTTATTTTTTTTTTCATTTCACATGCATTATGATGCCTCCTACCATAGCCTTCATTTTCGTAGAAATGCTACAGCAGCCTTATATTCACTATCACAGTAGTATAACTTGTTATCCTTTGTAAAAATATTTTCAGTATATTTCATTGAGAGCAGTTTGATCGTTGTGTGTGTAAGGCTGAGACAGTCCTATGATTGATCTGTGTGTGCCATCGGTCATGTGCCCATAAGTTTTACTTATTTGAGTGTATAAGTGGCGTTATAACACAGCCATGTATGCATGTGCACTGCTTATACGTGTACATTCCACTTTATACATATACATTTCATTTATCGTGGAGTTGAAACTACTATATTTATTAAAAGCTGCTCTATTTCCAACAGATACGGGAAGAAAACTATTTGCGATAAGAAATTGACGTGTAGGCCCATGCCCTGTCATGTCTCAAAATATAAGAATTTAATGTGTAGTCCTATGACCTGTCATTGCCTCAACATATAAGAAATTGACGTGTAGGTCTATGACTTATCATTGCATCAAAATGTAAAATTTGATGTGTAGTCCTGACCTGTCATTGCTCTCCAATATATACAAGAAATTGACGTGTAGGCCCAATCTCTCAATGATATTAACATTTGACATGGCTGCATAAGTCTAAGCTCATTTCAATTAATGTGGCCAATGGCAGGATCGCTTATTTAGGCCAACACCAATTTCAAAATAAAAAAGCAAGATGCTTGTGTATTTAGGCTCCGCATAAAAAAAGATGCGCAGATCCAAGATCTTCTAATGATGTATAACTTAATATATTATCTTTATCGGAGATATTAATTGCACACTTCAAACTCCGGAACTCAAATCTGTGGTGTCATCATTCATGCACGACACTAACATGACGGAACGGGAGTCAAATCCGTACTAGGAATCATTTGGACTGTTAACTAGTGTAACGTCATTCACCCTCGAGAGCTAGCCAATCACCGGCGTGCAGTGGCGGGGCTTAGCTACAAAGAGCGGTGGACTCTGCTATAGTATCCCCAAATATCAACAATTTTGATACAGAACGACTTGAATTATCACTGTAAATCAGTATTCACCGAGTGGCTGAGTTCTGAAGGGAGAGAGAGAGAGAGAGAGAGAGAGAGAGAGAGAGAGAGAGAGAGAGAGAGAGAGAGTTCGCTCTTACAGGAAATCCTTCCTGTTCCCGTTTCTTTCTTCCAGTGAAAAGCTACCAGCCAATTATAGAAGAATAAAAAGGGAGAGAGAGAGAGAGAGAGAGAGAGAGAGAGAGAGAGAGAGAGAGAGAGAGAGAGAGAGAGAGATTGCTCTTACAGGAAATCTTTCATGTTCCCGTTTCTTTCTTCCAGTGGAAAGCCACCAGCCAATTATAGAAGAAGAAGAAGAAGAAGGGGAGAGAGAGAGAGAGAGAGAGAGAGAGAGAGAGAGAGAGAGAGAGAGAGAGAGAGTTCGCCCTTACAGAAAATCTTTCATGTTCCATTTCTTTCTTCCAGTTAAAACCACAACATAGAAAGGAGAAGAAAAAGGAAGAAGAAAAGAGAGAGAGAGAGAGAGAGAGAGAGAGAGAGAGAGAGAGAGTTCGCTCTTACAGGAAATCTTTCATGTTCCCGTTTCTTTCTTCCCGTGAAAAGCCAACAGCCAATTATATACAAGAGCTCTGAAGAGCATGGACGTTCCGAAATCTATCCTTTTCCGAGTTGAATTCCACCACATGTGAGTTAAAATGTCATGTCCTTGGACTTGCTGTGAAATGCAAATGGCTGTCAGCTGATGATGATGATGAAACACAGCCAGTTCATCAACCTCCCTTTTCAAAACTCAGCTTTTTCCACACCAGCAGCAGCAGAGGCAGTGTGGAATAATTTACGGTTCATAAATTCATTCCGTGTTTATTCCCTTATCAGAGGAGCGGGCAGTTCTTCTCTCGCCGAAGAAATGAACCGTCTATTTTCGTTTGGGATGGATTCAAAGATTCCTCAAGGATGCCTGGGGCATTTTTCCCCTGCTTGGCTATAGTACACTTCGTCAACAGAATTCCTTTTCCTTCGACTTCATTTGCTTTTGATCTCGTCTTCCCAGTTTTCTTCAGAAAACTATTGCGCCGGCTTTGTCTGCCCGTCCGCAGTTCTTTCTGTCCGCCCTCGGATCTTAAATACTACTGAGGCTAGAGGGCTGCAAATTGGTATGGTGCTCATCCACCTTCCAGTTATTAAACTCACCAAATTGCAACCCCCTATCCTCAGTAGTTTTTATTTTATTTAACGTTAAAGTTAGCCATAATTATGCATCTGGCAACGATATAGGCCAGGCCACCAACGGGCCGTAGTTAAAGTTTCATGGGTCGCAGCTCATAGAGCATTATACCGAACCACCGAAAGATAGATCTATGTTCGGTGGCCTTGATTATACGATGTACAGAAAACTTGATTGCGCTGAAGAAACTTCGTTGGATTTTTTACTTGTTGACATTTGTACAGTATTTGACATTCATCGTTGCTGTCCTTCACACTTAATACACTGCAATCAAGGAAGACTTCTTTTGCCTTGCACTGCGTACAAGCTTCCCTTTTTTCGAAATTTTTTTTTTCTCTCTCAGAATTTTCAATCACTGAAATTTGTGTTTTTACACGTGCTCCTTTCAGTAAACTTTCTTGTTGGTATATTCTTGATTTCCTTTCACACTTCGTCTTTAATAATTACGTGTATAATTTACAGGAATCACGATAGATAATACTGCAAATATGTGAAAAATCAATCAGTTAATCAGGCAATAAATAGTTCAGTCAGTAAATATATAAATTAAAAAACAAATAAAAATGAAGAAAGTTCCTTGAGTGTTCCCTTTAAGAAAGAGACCTGAGTGCAAAAAGAGCATTAGCCAATGGTACAGATAATTTGCTACGTAAAGGGATGCAATCGTTTACAGCTAAAGATTTAAAGACAGAAAGAAGAAGAAGAAGAAGAAGAAGAAGAAGAAGAAGAAGAAGAAGAAGAAGAAGAAGAAGAGAAGAAGGAGAGAGAGTTCGCTCTTCCGGGAAAATCTTTCTTTTTTAACAGATACTGTTCACAGTAAAACTTGTTGTTTCTCATCATTGCAGTGTGAAGCAATTTTTTTTTTTTTTGCATACGCTATTTGATTGCGTCCTTTCCTAAAATAGGTTTTGTTACTCCGCAGGATATTTCAAAGGTGAAAAGACGTTGGTGGCAGAAATCTAGATCGGACACGTCAAGAAATAAAATGCTGTCAGCGTTTGGTCGTTATTTTTTCTGTCTATGCAAGAGACTGTAAAGAGACTGTAAATTCAAGAGGTTTTGGGTTCGTCGTCGAGAGGAATCTGGATCCTGTGCAATGTCTTTATCGCCGCTGAGCAGCAGGAAAATAATCTTAACCAACTCCTCGAGGATCGACATTTCTTGCCAATTAGCAATACAGGATGACGAAATCAGTTCCCCGTTTCCTGGTGCAAAAAAGGAATGATTACAAAACATCCTTTACAAAACATGCTTTACAAAACATCCATTGCAAAACATCCTTCAATGGCTACAAAACATCATTTAGGAAACATCCTTTGCAAAGCATCCTTTACAATTCATTTAGGGACTTCTCAAAATTCGTCGATAATTTTCTGGATTGCTGTGATCATCGGTAGATGCGTGTTCGTTTTCCTTGTAAGTTTTTCTACGGAGTTTTTCAGTGTTCAGTTATCTATGTTATTTCATAATATATAACTTATATTTTCTCTCATCATTTTTACATGACTTCAAATAACTCTTTAACGTCTCCAGGACACCAAAAAGACTAAATATTTTTAGTGAGGATGTCAAACTCATTAGTCGTGAAGTGACTGAGTTTGTTTTATTTAATAAAAATAGAATCTCTGTATATGCAATGTAACATGGTTGAGGAATGATAATGACATAATATTTATTTAGCCAGAGAACAAAAATGTAAGTAACTTCTCTATTAAATTAATGAATTGGTTCTATCAATAAAATTTTCTATGAAAATGCAAAAGGATACCTCATACATAGAACTACGTAGTCATTTTTGAGGAACTGGACTCTTTTGATATAAATGGTGGAACGCTTCCACTTACCACAACTGAGTATCCTGATCCGTGGACGCTCTCTTTACAGATTTCTGATATTTAGTTTTCTTTAGTAAGAGAATTTGCTCACTACAGATAATAATGGTGAAGAAATCCAAATGGTGTAAGTGTAAATATATATTAAAATACATATACACAACGTGTGAATCCACAATGGTGTAAGTGTAAATCTACATCAAAGATATAGAAACAAAACGAGAGCTTTCGACAATTTACTCGATTCTACTTCTCAATAACAAAAACAACGTTTTAAATCTGCTCCTGTGAACATGTTAACACTCACTAGTATAAGTGCTTGTCTGTTTGTTTTGCCTGTACAGATTCAGTTTCTTTACATGATGTACAGGGTTTTCGTTGTGAAATCCAGCGTTCATGAAACATCCTGTGATTTATTTAGATAAAGCAAAGATTCGTCATGTAGAAGTTTTCCCGTAGGAGTCTAGTGCCGTCAGTGCACCTCATGCAGCGCACTGTAGGCGTTACTCAAGGTTCTTTGCGGTGTCCCTTCGGCCCCTAGCTGCAACCCCTTTCATTCCTTTTACTGTATCTCTATTCATATGATCTTTCTTTCATCTTCCTGTCTACCCTCTTCTAAAAATTGTTTCACAGTGCAACTGCGAGGTCGTCCTCCTGTTACACATTTAAAATATTTATACTGGTACTCTAAATTTTCCTTTAAGCGCTGAATGACCTCATAGGTCCAAGCGCTTGGCAACTGGCCTAAAATGTTATATTCCACTCCATTCCATGTAGAAGTTTGGAGAAAATCCTTTGTGTAAGTTCACTGAAACTCATCCGGTTTGACATTGCAATGTTGAAAGGGTTTCTTGGAAAGAACGCCATAATAAATTTCGATCTGAGTAAGAGTTATTCTACTTTTTTTTTTTTTTTTTTTAATTCGATGAATAGTCTGAGTTCTCAAAACTTGATTATTCTTTGGCTGAAACGATTTCCGATTTGTTACTTTTTTGTTGTTGTGGCACGTACAAGGCCCCAGTGTTTGGTCACAAACATTATTTTGTTAAAATATTTTTATTATGCAGTATGTATTGTCAGATGCAGTGTTAATATACTATATGGACCAGAAAGTTCTAGTAACTGCTGAACCATTAACTAAAAGATATTCTGCACGAATATTAGATTATACGGTTAATGACTTTTGGTTGTAATAATATTTTTAGTTGTTGCTTATATTTTATATCAGGTAATACTGGGGAAACTGAAGCTTAAAGGAAAATAGGCCTTTTATATAAAAAAAAATGTCCCCGTAGGAGGGTAACGCTGTCAGTGCACCTCACAGGGTGCACTGTAGGCATTACTAAAGGTTCTTTGCAGCGTCCCTTCGGCCCCTAGCTGTAACCCCTTTCATTCCTTTTACTGTTCCTCCGTTCATATCTTTCTTCCATCTTGCTATCCGCCCTCTCCTAACAATTATTTCAAAGTGCAACTGCGAGATTTTCCTCCTGTTACATCTTTCAAACCTTGTTACTTTCAATTTCCTTTCCAGCGCTGAACGACCTCATAGGTCCCAGTGCTTGGCCTTTGGCTTAAACTCCATATTCCATTTCATTCCATAATTAAATGCAGAAACAAAACATTAAAGCATTAAAACCCTTGATTTATGAACGGAGAAAAATTCTGGAAGCTCAGATGAAGGCTGACAGTCCAGGTTCAAAAATCTACGAGTTCAGAAAAGAGAGAAAAAAAAAAAATTTGATAATAATGACTGACAAATCAGCACATTCCTGTGAGAAAATAAATTCACATTTCATTCTTTAAAACAAAATAAGCCTCAAAATGATGTGCCTTTTCAAAATTGCCGTCGTTTTTAGAATTTTTTTTTTATTATACTTTATTGAATTAAAAGACAATTCTATGGCATATCCTGTGATTTGTAACTGATTATATTAGGGAAAATTCCGTTGATGAAAATAGAATTTTTCATAACTACGGAACCAGTAGAGGAATGAATCCACATGTTCAAGTTAGCGTAATAAAAATTCGAATTTTTGAACAAGTCCAAAATCATCCATAGAGAATGTTTAATAACAATATTCAGCTGGTAACAATCCATCTATGAAAACGTGGAAGTGGCCAAATACCGCTTCTTTCTTTTGTTCATTTCACCTGATAGCAATGCTTTCAAATCCATTTACGAAAATGTGGATATGGCCAAATGCCTTTCTTTTATTTCCCTGTGCTCATTTTACCCGATAAAATTAGTTTAAAATCCATTTGTGAAATGTGGATTTGTTCAAATACCCGTTTTGTTCTTTTGTTCATTTCACCTGATAAAATTATTTTCAGATCCACTTATAATATGGATTTGTCCAAATACCCTTTTTGTTTTTTTTTTGTTTTTTTGTTCATTTTACCTGATAAAGTTACTTTAAACTCCATTTATGAAATGCGGATGTTTACAAATAACTTTTTTTTTGTTCATTTTACCTGACAAAAGTATTTCAAAATCCATTTATGAAATGTGGATATGTTTAAACACCATATTTTTCTTTTGTTCATTTTACCTGATAACAGTATTTCACAATCCAATTACGAAAGTAAGAAATATAACCAAATACCCTCTTTTTTTTTCTTTTTCCCAGACAAAAGTATTTTAAAATCCAATTTTCCTTTTGTTAATTTTATCTGACAAAAGTATTTTAAAATCCATTTTTCCTATTGTTCATTTTACCTGACAAAAGTATTGTAAAATACATTTACGAAAGCGTGGATATATTAAAATACCTTTTTTTTCTTTTGTCCATTTTACTTAATAAGCGTATTTTAAATTTTCCAAGGCGTCAGCCTCCCAAAAAAAGAGAAAAAAATATAAAAAGATTGCCACAAGAAACCCAGCGCCGTGGAAAAAAATGAAGGCAAAAGCGATTTACTCCTGTTCTAATTTGTATTCACGAGAATTTGTGATGCGTGTGAGGGAAAAACTGAGGCAATGTGAAAATGCTCATATGCCCCAGTGGCCTTTGAATATGTTTTAGTTGTCCATGAAATCTAATTTTGAAAAACATTTCCGGCTGGGAGTGGTTGGTTCTCTCGAGCGAGAGGACGAAAAAAATAATATTTACTTTTTGAAGGATGCCCGCCGAGTATGGGAGATTTCTTGACAATTTTTTTCAGCCTAAAATAATCAGGGAAGGCGGGGGGGATAAGAAATTAGTTTTAATGGAATTTGCTCCAAATCTCCGAAGTAGTGAACAATTTTTTTTCCGAGAATTTTAGGCTTTAATTAGACATATGACTTATTACCGAGTTAATGGAGTTTTAAACGAAGATCATTAGCATGTATTTAATTTTTCAATTTACGTGTGTGTATATATATATATATATATATATATATATAAACATATATATTTATTTATTTATATATATATATATATATATATATATATATATATATTCATATCTATTTATTTATTTATATCTATCTATCTATCTATCTATATATATATATATATATATATATATATCTATCTATATATATATATATATATATATATATATATATATATATATATATATATATATATATATATATATACATACACACACATACACATGGCGATTAAGTTTGGGGAAGCCTTAGCCCCTGTGTTAGCTTATCACACAGAGAGAGATGTAACAATATAAAAAGATTATAACTACTGAACAGATTTGTATATAAGGTCGGGATCGAACCACGAACTCTCGAGTGAAACCCAAGAGCAAGGTCTTGGGCAAGGGTGCTATACCATATGAGTCGCAAAGGTCATACAAGATAATTGAACCTAAGTTCTTGCAAAGTACCTGAAGCAATACCTGCAAGCTCTTCCCAACTTGCAGGAATTTGGGTATAATTCACTGGTACGTAAGGTGAGCAGCGTGCCCAGTATCTCATCAGGTACTGAGAACTTAGATACCAACTCCTCCAATGGCTCTGTGGCACTGCTGGTAGCACCCTTGTCTTTCACTCGAAGGTCATGGGCCTTTCCCGATGTGATTGTGTTGATTTCCATTATTGTTATTACAGGACCAAGCCAATATGGCTGGTCCCATACTCCTTGGTTTATAATTTTTTAATTATATAACTTCTCTGTAGCCAAGTGGGAGGAACAACAAGAAGGCAAATAATAAAATAGAGGAGTGAAGGTGAGTAAAAACAAACAAAGCATAGGTTGTTCTGCATTCAAATAATACAGAGATAAAGGTTACCGAACAAATGGACCTCAGGGTAAAAGGTAAATTACATAGGGGAAGATGCTGTCTGCAGTTTAATTAGTCCTGGGTCAATGGTATAAGTATTTTCAATGTTTGGTGAATGGGCAAGATAGAAGAAAGACTCAGCTGAACGATGGAGGAATGAAAAATGTTAGTTTAAGTTTGAGAATGCTTGTGAAAGTGACAACTGAGGAATTCAGGTGGGAAGTTGAAAGGTTGAAGAGAAGGGAGACACTAGAAGCTGATGGGATGACAAGTGAGTAGCTGAGGTATGGTGGTAACAGTGTGACCGCGTGGCTGGCCAGGATTTGTAAGGTATATCTGAATAAAGGAAAGGTTAACAGGAATAATTACTCCGTTATTTAAAGGTCAAGTTGGTAAAGACAAATATAAGAATTAAATGGGGCACAACATGTTAGTGCAAGATTGTAATAAGACTGATAGTGGAAGCAGTGTTGGAGGGGGGGGGGGAAACAATGTTCTTGTAGACAAGGAGACCGTGCGTGTATGAAGCGTTTGATATTAGAGAGTTAAGTGAGATGTTAGAAAGAAAAGGGAGAAATATACAGTATGGAAGATAGCTTCTAAATAGTGATTTTATAAAGGAATTGAAGCATGACTTCGGTAGGGAAGAAAACAAGCAGATTCTAGTGAAAGAGTTTGAAACCCTTTGCAAGAGGAGAGAGAGCTGATAAAGAATGAGTTTATTAAGGAAAGCGCAAACTAGGAAGATGAAGCAATAAACTTAACATGAATAGTGAAAGAAAAGAAGCTTTCCACTCCAGTAAGAACTTGTGAATAAATCTAAGAGACGATCGTTAGGAGAGCAAATGGTTTAGCTGTATTCTCATCATTCTTCGTGAAACTGAACCTCAAAAGTTCAAGCGACTATGCAATGCATTACTACACTAATACAATTCTCCTTTTATTTTACTTTCATTTTTATCTATTTATTTATTAATTTGTTAAATTTTTTTCTAATAAATGATTTCTTCTGTCTGCATTTTCTATTATTTTCCGTTACTTCTTTCTAACGAACGCCATATTCCTTGGAGGCTTGAATTTCAAGTCAATGGCCCTTATAGGCTTATTCCATATGAATAGCGTCAACCACTGAATAAATAACAATAACTGTAGACAGCGGCAACCTAGCTCTAAAATAATATGCGGGTGAATTCGAATCTACCTATTCAAGATTCGCTTATTATTGGTGATTATAGAAAAATTATGTATTTCTCATTCAGAGAAATAACTCTTCATAGTTTCATATAATAGAAACTATTTTGATGGTAAAATATTTATTGTCTGGAGCGATCAGTCGTATGAATTATTGCTTCGTAACTATCAAATTATTATTTAGTATTTTTGATTCAACAAATTTGATCCCCGATTAACAATACATTTTGAACTAAAAGCGTCATTCTTATATAATGGCAGCAAGCTTCCAAATTTTCCAGCAACCTGTTACTTCGAGCACGACAAAACAGGCCGACTGGAAATCCAGTAATGCGTCTCATTAAAAACTGCTCTCGTATTAATCTGTCTGTCAATCAACTTTGCAACGTTATATTGACGTCTGCTCAACGTCGGGTAATGCAGATCTGTAAAGCATTTTTCTTTACTTGTTTTTAGCGGATTTCATGTCTAGTTAATATGTTACTCATTCTTTTTCACATGTTTTACAATTTTTAGGTTAAATTATGCTTTCCAATTATAGTGCTACTGATTCTTTTTCATACCAGTTTTGCAAGTTTTAGGCTAAATTATGCTTTTTAATTAATGTTTTACCGATCCTTTTTCATACCAGTTTTGTAAATTTTAGGTTAAATTATGCTGTTTAATTAATTTTTACCGATTCTCCACAAAATAATCCATGCGAGGGATGAGTTTTCGTAAGAGGTGGACGATATGAAGACACTGTACCGTTTACAAAACCTTCACACTGACATATGTTGCAACATATTCAGTACTGATGTATGTTTAAAGTTATATAAAAGATATTTGAGAGGTAATTGGTGGGCCTTCTGATCTTTCATCGAAGGAGGATGCATTCCTATTTCTCGTTATGTTACCAAACAACAACTTTATGACAAACAAAACAAAGCAATTTGTATGGGCATATAAAACAGTATCAACGTACATTCTCTCTCTCTCTCTCTCTCTCTCTCTCTCTCTCTCTCTCTCTCTCTCTCCATTCGTTTTTTTTTAATATTCCCCTTTAATGTTCATTATAAAGTACTGCCGCAGATAACGGCGAAATTGTTGATTATTATTCTATTTAAGCTTTTACTCGTTTCTTATTTTCTTTATTTAAATATTTTGCTGGAAAGCCTTGTGGAGGGAAGCGACAGACCATAAACCCAAGAGGACTCCAAAGGGAAATCAGCCTGCACAGAGAGAGAGAGAGAGAGAGAGAGAGAGAGAGAGAGAGAGAGAGAGAGAGAGAGAGAGAGAGAGAAGAGTTGAAGGAAAAGGTGATAAATAAACAAATATGAGGGAACACAATATAAAACCGATGCACCTAAAGTTCAGGAGACTTCAGCAGAAAGCATGAATGAATTTGCTCCCTCGCTGAAACAAGGAAACAAAAGACAATCAATTGCAAACATTCGGAACAACGAAAGAGCAGCGAGCGAGATCTTCCGTAGTGGAGTATGAACATTTCAGAATGTCACCTGATCTTAATGAGCTATCACCTGACACTAATTGGCACATTTCCCTCGTTTATTGCTGCTGTTCTCTTGCTCGGGGAAACTTTGCATTTTTCGGCTGGTTCTTTTTCCTTCTAGATTTTGCATTTCTTCGGTTGATTCATTTTGTTTGTCAATTCTGCATTTCTTCGGCTGTTTTTTTTCCTCGTAAATATTGCATTTTTTGGGTCCGATTCTTCTAGATTTTGCACTTCTTCTGTTTATTCATTTTGTTTGTGAATTCTGCATTTCTTCGGCTGTTTTTTTTCCTCGTAAATATTGCATTTTTGGCTGATTTTTTTTTTTTGGTTAATTTTGCATTTCTTCGGTTGATTCTTTTGATTGCGAATTCTGCATATTTTTTGGCTGATTCTTTTTCTTTCTAGATTTTGCATTTCTTCGGCTGATTCATTTTGTTTGCGAATTCTGCATTTCTTCGGCTGTGTTTTTTTTCGTAAATATTGCATTTTTTTGGCTGATTCTTTTTGTTTGTGAATTTTGCATTTATTCTGTTGATTCATTTTGTTTGTGAATTTTGCATTTCTTAGGCTGATTCTTTTGTTTGTAAAATTTGCATTTCTTAGGCTAATTCTTTTTCTTTCTAGGTTTTGCATTTCTTTGGTTCAATCATTTTGTTCGTGAATTTTGCATTTCTTTGGTTGATTCATTTTGTTTGTGAATTTTGCATTTCCTCGGCTGATTCAATTTTGCATTTCTTCTGCTGATTGTTTTTTTTCTAGATTTTGCATTTCTTCGGCTGATACATTTTGTTTGTAAATTTTATATTTCTTTTGGTTGATTCTTTTTGCTTGTTTAAGTTTTTCTTATATTTTTTTCCAGCATTGTAGGGTTACCCAGAAGAAGGTACTCTCAATTTTCTTATATTTTTAATTTTATTTTACTTGGAAGCCAAATCAGAAACTTGAATCTCGTGTTACAGTTTCAGAAGACTGACATAAAAATCATTACTGTCGCGGAAACTGGCGTAAACCAGAACTGCTGGAATGTTTGTATCTAAAAAACAACAAGTAAACAATGAGCCGAAGTGTCTTCGACGCAATCGAGTTTTCTGTACAGCCGCTACAGTGTATAATCAAGGCAAGCGAAAATAGGTCCATCTTTCGGTGGTCTCGATATAATGTGCTGTATGAGCCGCGGCCCATGAAACTTTAACCATGGCCCGGTGGTGACCTATCCTTACATCGTTGCCAGAAGCACGATTATGGCTAATTTTAACCTTAAATAAAATAAAAACTGCTGAGGCTAGAGGGCTGCAATAAAAACTGCTGAGGCTAGAGGGCTGCAATTTAGTATGTTTGATGACTGGAGGGTGGATGGCCAACATACCAATTTGCAGCCCTCTAGCCTCAGTAGCTTTTTAGATCTGAGGGCGGACAGAAAAAAGTGCGGACGGACAGACAAAGCCAGCACAATAGTTTTCTTTACAGAAAACTAAAAATGTTGTCATGTAGACCAACCTAAAACTGTTAACAATGCCAACCAAAAGCCAGAGATGTTCGAAAGAATGACAAATTGTCGAGAATTCTGGGAATGTTAAAGGAAAAATGGTCGGGAAGATTGGGTGAAAGTCCAAAACCAATATTGAGAAGGATGGCTAAAGGACGAAATATTCTGGGAAGACCGGAAGCGCTGACCAAAAATCAAAATCGAAGTTAAAGGTGACCAGATTCTTAAATTCTTGTGAAGTAAGTACAACCATCTCCCAACACCCGCCCCCCAACCACACCTCCGCCCCAAAAAAGGAAAAAAATGCCAAAATACGAAAATGGGCAAAAAAAAAAAGAGAAAAACCAAAATTTTTGGTGGCTTGGATTGTTTATCAGAGACAAATATTGTGATTAAGTTTACCAGGCGCCAATTATTGGTCAAAATGTCCAATATCCACAAGTGGAAAAACTGGCTTAAACCCTAATTTATAATAATGAATGGCTTCCAGTCAAGATATTGCGGAAGGATTGAGAAAACAAAAATTTTACATGGAATACTGACATTAGGCTCCCTCCCCCCAATAAAAGAGTAATAATGAATAAAAGTGAAAAAATAAGGACTTGCATTACATTTCCTTAATATCTCAATACAGGCAAAGACCAAACAAAACGTAATGGTGACCTTATTCAAAATAAATGAACATATCACATGCTTGGATACAGATTTTTCCTAAATTCCCTAAGACCAGACCATTACGTACGTACAGATTCAGCAGTAACGTCTATATAGCCACTTACCTTAACGTAAGTACCACCTTGATGGCCATTCTTCCGGTAAGATAATGACTGCTCTGTCGGAAATCACGAAAACTTCTTTTTCTTCTTCTTCTTCTTGTCAGATCCGAAAAGAAGCATCTTTGGCGAAAGTTTAATTGAATTTGAATATAGAATTAAGGCCACAGGCCAAGCACTGGGACCAATGAGGTTATTCAGCGCTGAAACGGAAATTGACAGTAAAAGGTTAGAAAGGTGTAACAGGAGGAAAACCTCAAAGCAGTTGCACTGTGAATCAATTGTAAGGAGAGGGTGGAAAGTAAGATGGAAGAAAGAGAATATGAAAGGAAGTGCACTAAAAGGAACGAAAGAGGTTGTAGCTAGGGGCCGATGGCACGCTGCAAAGAACCTTAAGTGATGCCTACAGTGCACCGCATGAGGTGCGCTGACGGCGCTCCCCCCCTACGGGAATGATGAAAGTTTTAATCCCTCTTACGATAATCAGACTCTGAAGATCCCTCGCTAATCTCAGCTATACTGAAGCAGTTTTAAAGGTCGTTCGTTGTCCAGCAGAAAATACTTTAATCAGGTCTGGGCAGGTAGTACTTGACCCTTTCGAAGGCCACTCGATGGACAAAGGTCGATCAACTGGAAGCTGGTTAAAGGAACCTCTGAGGCTTCAAAAGGGAAAGACCGAATGGAAGTAATGGAATTGTCTTGTGATAAGATCGTGTTAGAGTCCATTTCTGTCTGTCTGTCTGTCTGTCGGTCTCTCTCTCTCTCTCTCTCTCTCTCTCTCTCTCTGTCTATCTTTCTGTCTCCCTCCCTCCCTTCACCCGTCTCTCTCTCTCTCTGTTTTTCTTCCTCTCTGTCTGTCTGTCTGTCTCCCTCCCTTCCCCCTCTCTCTCTCTCTCTCTCTCTCTCTCTCTGTTTTTCTCCCTCTCTGTCTGTCTGTCTCCCTCCCTTTCTCTCTCTCTCTCTCTCTCTCTCTCTCTCTCTCTCTCTCCCCTAAGCCCTGGGCAATTTCAAGTGATTTCACAAGACAAAAGGAGAGACGAAAATCATCCTTAATTATCGCATTCAGTCGCTTTTTTGTTTATTACTTTTTTTTGACGTAGCTAAAACGTGAGTCTCTGTCAAAGGATTTAATTTGCAATTTCCATGCACGTCGCAAAATGATGAAATGTCGCGAATTACGCTCTACAGCTGTAATAAATACTAGCTACCTGGCAGTATTGTGTCAATATGCGACGAAACATCTTTGAGATTTGCTCGTTGTGTAGGATAATGCTAGTAATCTGATAATAATTTGTTAACGTTATATTGAATTATGTAAAAAACACGTGAGTGATTGGGTTGGTTTTGACTGAGTGATTGATTGGCTTTGAAATTTAGGTCTTGAAGACAAGCGCCGGAACCCATCAGGATTATTCAGCACAGCGATGAAGATGAAATACATAAATTAATGATGTGACTGACAATGAAAAGGTGAATGATAACATACTGTACTAGTAAAATCCAGTGTTAAAATATGAACGTAAAAAATGAAAAATGATATTAGATAAAAACCATAAAAAATAATATATATAAAAATTATATATTTAAAATATATACTTAATGTATAAAACAAATGTGACAAATCTTTACTAAATATACTAAATTATATCTCATTAAAGGTTTTCGTTTGTGCAATTTATATCATTACGTTATTACCATTACAACAAGGAGAATAGTATTAGGGTAGTAAGGTGCAGTACATTACTACCCTAATACTGTTGTCCTTGCATTTTAATACATTTTTATCTACTTGTAAGTTTATTAAGTTTTTGTCTTTTTTGATAAGTGGGTCTCTTCTTTCTGTATTTCCCTTTACCTCGTCTTACTTCTTTCAATGAACACCATATTCTTTGGAAGCTTGAATTTCAAGTCAGTGGCCCCTGTGGGCTTGTTCCATATGAATAGGTTTCATCTTCTGAATAATAATAATAATAATAATAATAATAATAATAATAATAATAATAATAATAATAATAATAATAATAATCTGAATAAAGGTTGAGCTGAATGATTGCAGACATAAATCTTTGTCATAATTCTGAACTCACTGGCTGAGACCCAGCAAAGATATACCGCTTACCTTATGGCGCAGAACGTTATTACTGAATATTAAATAACACGACTAAATAACAGGAATAGATAACAGGAATAAAGTCTCTGACGAAACTGACGAATAAAAGAACTTGCAAACAAAGAATAAGCGGAGACACATTGATTGAATCGACTAAAATTTTCCTGTAATTGTCAAAGATACTTTTAGTTTTTTTAAAAGAAATCTATTGTGCCGGCTTTGTCTGTCCGTCCGCACTTTTTTCTGTCCGCACTTTTTCTGTTCGCCTTCAGATCTTAAAAACTATTGAGTCTAGAGGGCCGCATATTGGCATGTTGATCATCCACTCTCCAATCATCAAACATACCAAATTGCAGCCCTCTAGCCTCAGTACTTTTATTTTATTTAAGGTTAAAATTAGCCGTAATCGTGCATCTGGTAACGATATAAGATAGGCCACCATTGGGCAGTGGTTAAAGTTTCATGGGGCGCGGGTCATACAGCATTATACCGAGATCACCGAAAGATAGTTCTGTTTTCAGTGGCCTCGATAATACGCTGTAAGACAACTCGATTGCGCCGAAGAAACTTCGGGCATTTCTTAATTGTTTTGAATTGAAATTAGTCGATGATATAACCAATTTTATACGGTATTCGTCCCACGTAAGGTTTCCAACAAAAGACTTAGACATAGCTCAAATAGCATAATCCAGGTGCCGGAAAATCTCTTGTTAACGAATGGATTGGAACGATACACACACACACACACATATATATAATGAATAGAACATATTCAGTGCTGCCTGTAAGCTTACGAGATAATAAGCTTTAAAATTCATGAGATTTATCTTAAACTCTCTTTAACATTTAACACTAATACTTATTATTGTAAATGAAAAAAAAAAAACATATAAAAATGTAAAACATCCATATATATATATACA
>NC_089799.1:14415874-14490874 GCF_040412425.1 Macrobrachium rosenbergii
ATAAGTAGTGTAGACTGTAGACGCAATCAAGAAGGTGAAAGCGCTAGCAATGAACATTATTGTTAAGTGTAACACGTGGCATTAGAAGAACTATGAGCATAAGAAGTGTGAAGTTAAAAGGGTGATACAAAGGTAGAGTAAGTGTTTTGAGAGGGTCCGGTCATGTGGGAAGAACGGAGGGAGATAGGAACCTGGAAGTGCCTAGAAAGACGGGGTGAAAGAAGCATCAGCACCCGAGAAGCGAGAGAATGCGCAATGAAAGATTGAACAGAATAAGAAATAGGCAACAACTTCCCACGCCATAACACCAACCAAGAACGATTTTCTTCCCACTGAATCCAGGTAAAGTTTAACGCCAAATAAAAGATGGACTTTTCTAACTTTAAGACACTATCACGAAAAACTCAGGTTTTGAAAGGTCAGATGAGCAAGCCTTGAAACTGGGGTGGAAACACAAGCGATGTTGCGGGGCAACAGTTTTTCCCAGTTAGTAATTGGATGATTAGGAAACAGTTGCATGCTACAACAGTGCTTGTTAAACAGTTCCAGGTAACACTGTCCGTGCAGTTGTTTAAAATGCAGAATGTATAAACTAATGTATATACTAGCAACGGAGCAAATGCCAACTATCTCCGTAGACTTAATAATCGAATGGCAAAAACTTCGGCGCAATCGAGTTTTTGTACAACCGCTACAGCGTATACCCTATAAGCCACCGAAAATATATCTATCTATCGGTGGTCTCGGTATAATGCTGTATTAGCCGCGGCCCATGAAACTTTAACTATGGCCCAGTGGTGGCCTGGCCTATATTGTTGCCAGAAGCACGATTATGGCTACCTTTAACCATAAATAAAATAAAAACTACCAAGGCAAGAGGGCTGCAATTTGGTACGTTTGATGATTGGAGGGTGAATGATCAACATACCAATTTGCAGCCCTCTAGCCTCAGTAGTTTTTAAGATCTGAGGGCGGACAGAAAAAAAGCGGACTGAAAAAGCGCGGACGGACAGACAAAGCCAGCACAATAGTATTGTTTTACGGAAAAGTAAAGAGTAAACTGTTTTGATTCCGGCATATGAAAAGCCAGCATACTTTTATTGTAACTAACTCCTTACTTCGATGAAAACACAATAGCAGACCTTCCACTTCAGAACGTAGGCCTTGTCCAGTCTCTCTAACTAGCCTTCTACAGTACTTAGCGGCACTGCGGGGTTTTCTCCCAGCTCCACTTTTAAATCCCTAGTACTTCATCTCCATTATTTTCTGGGTCTCTTTATCGTGCTGTCCAGCCGCTCCAGCTCCTTCTTTTCACTGTCTTAAGGGATGAATGGCCGAAAGTACCACCACAGTGTTTAGCTGGACAGCCTAAAGTTAACAAACCAGTCCATCGTTAGATGTAAAGCGAAAAGATGCGGAGGAACTGAACAAAATTCACCTCATCCCATCTACCTTTAACCGCTTTCCTCAGCCATTCTTAAGAACGTCCCCCAAAGAACAGTTTTCAGTTTAAACTCGACTCCTGGGCCGCGAAGGCGCACGCGGGACACAGATCAATCGACGGAAGGCAGGTTAAAAGTCTACCAGGTATCAAAGGGCAAGGGCGGATGAAATGTAACGGAATTGTCCTGCGGGAAAATAGAGTTGGATTTCATCTCTCTCTCTCTCTCTCTCTCTCTCTCTCTCTCTCTCTCCACTTAACCTTGTTTGTTAAGTTGTCAAGTATTTCCGTAATAACCTTATTTCAATAACAGCCATTTGATAATGTTATTGTCAGGAATTTTTTCATAATTTGATTTATGTTCTTATGTAAAACTTTGGTCTTGCTGATTTTAGCCGTAATAAAATGTGAAATAGTTCCTTAGGATTTGTAGTCATGGTACATGTAATCTTTGCACCTCCGTCATATTAAGCTAGGTAGTTTAATTATTTTTATGTGATATATATCAAAACATTGATTTTTTTTTTTGGGGGGGGCATGGTTACGCTAGAGGAATCTCTTTTTTTTTTGGAGACGAGAACATGAGTAATCACAGTGAGGTATTGCCTTCGTAATCTACTAGTGTTGAACTTCCATTCTTTAATGCTTGACAGTGTCTTACTACAATTGCTGTGTCTGATGTAGAATTATATATATATATATATATATATATATATATATATATATATATA
Source organism: Macrobrachium rosenbergii (assembly GCF_040412425.1). Taxonomy (NCBI): domain Eukaryota; kingdom Metazoa; phylum Arthropoda; class Malacostraca; order Decapoda; family Palaemonidae; genus Macrobrachium; species Macrobrachium rosenbergii. The sequence goes on from NC_089799.1 coordinate 14,418,047, forward strand.
TATATATATATATATATATATATACATGTGTGTGTGTGTGTATATATGTTATATATATTATATATATATATATATATATATATATATATATATATATATATATATATATATATATATATATATATATATATATATATTCCAACAAAAAAAAAAAAAAAAAAAAAAACTGGGATATATCATGAAAAATAACTGCTTAGCTTAGTAAAATGACGGAAGTCATAAAATTCTTGTACTATTACTACAAATAGAGAAAACCACTTCCCAGTGTGTTACAGATAAAACCAGCAAAAAGCAACTTTTACATAAGAAGATAAATCAAATTATGACAGGAATTTCTTGACGGTAACTTTGAAGAACGCTGTTACTGAGATAAGATTATTACGAAAATATTAGGTAACTCAGCTAACAAGGTTAAGTGGAGAGAGAGAGAGAGAGAGAGAGAGAGAGAGAGAGAGAGAGAGAGAGAGAGAAATGAAATCCAACTCTATTTTCCCACAAGACAGTTCCGTTACGTTTCATCCTCTCTTGTCCTTTGGTACTTCGAAGACTTTTAACCTGTCTTCCGTCGATTGATCTGTGTCCCTAATGCGCCCTCGCGGTTCGAGCGCCGGGTTTAAACTGAAAACTGTTCTTTGGGGGACTTTCTTAAGAATGGCTGAGGGAAGCGGTTAAAGGTAGATGAGATGAGGTGAATTTTTGTCAAGATCTTTGATATTTTTCATCTTACTTCAAACAATTGAATGGACTTGGGCATTTTCGGCCATTCAGCGATCAAGACAGCAGAAAGAGGCGAGTTAGAGTGGTTGGACAACCAGATAAAGAGACCCAAAAAATAAAGGAGATGAAGTACAAAGGATATAAAGGTGGAGCTGGGAGAAACCACAGTTGCACTAAGAAGTATTAATTAGAGAGGTTGGACATATTTTTATTTCTGGTGATAGAAGTTCATTTCTCGCTATAGTGTGGTTCGGATTCCACAATAAACTGTAGGTCCCGTTGCTAAGTAACCAATTGGTTCTTAGCCACGTTAAATAAGTCTAATCCTTCGGGTCAGCCCTAGGAGAGCTGTTAATCAGCTCAGTGGTCTGGTAAAACTAAGGTATACTTAACTTACGTTCTAACGGGGAAGGTCTGTCTTTGTGTTTTCATCTATGTAAAGAATTCTTTATAAAGGAAGTATGCTGGCTTTTTATCTGCCGGAATCAAAGCAAATGGCTTTTTTTTATTATAGTTATCAATGATATTGGTAGAAATTATCTTTAACTTGTCTCTGGTATGTCATTCAATTATGAAGTCTATGGAGATGTTCGTCACTTGCCCCATTGTTAGTGTATACCTCCTGCATTTTAAACAAATACATTGGAGGTGTTTGCTGGAACTGTTTAACAAGCACTGCTACATCATGCAACTGTTTCCAAATCATCCAGTGGTAGATCTAAGCCGGCTGTCCGAGGTGAGCTAGGCTGTGGCAGTTGACGTTTTTCTATAGAACTTTACCTGCTGAACAAGAATTTAAAGTAATATTTTGGCAGTCAAATGTAATTAAGCTGTAAATTACCTTACAACTGTAGCCAACGGTAAAGGGGACCCGTTGGGAATCGGGGTTTTGGGTGTGGTAAAACTCTTTCGAGAATAGCTAACAGTAAGGGACCCGTTGGGAATTTGGGGTTTTTGGTGGGGTAAATAACTTGGGAAAAGGTTTGGGTACCTTTTTGTTGTATTTCCTGTTATACATGTCATTAAGAACACGAAAAACAAGTGTAAAATAAGGCTGAATAAATGGACAGCGGGAGCCGTTCCAAAGGCACTTTTCATTCATTACTAGTACTGCTGTTTCTAAGCCTTAACACCCATGCGCTAGCTTTCGGTTCACGAATCAGCAGCTGCTGGTTTCCTGAGTTTAGCGATAGCTGCGAGAGACTGGCAATTGGCGTTTTCCTGTGTTATTTTACTTGCTGAACAAGAATTTAAAGCAATTACCTCTTGTCAGAACATACGAGCTTGCCAGAAATCTTTAAAAATGCAGATAAGGCGCGCAGCGCCGTTCTGCCATGGCGACCTATAGAGGCCACCAAAGTTGAAAGGGGAAATGTTAATGCTCTTTTTCCCGTTTACAAAAGCTTCGAATAGTGTGCAGTGGAGCTAGACTATGGGAACTGACGTTTTAATATATCATTTTACTTGCTTTACAAGAGTTTAAGGTAATATTTTGCCAGTCGGCTGCTGCTAAACTGTAATTTATCGTTGAGCTGTGTGCAACCCACTGGTACAGACGTGCACTTTCAAGGGTCAATTACATTTTAGTTACAGCCGACCGCCAAAATATTATTTTAAATTCTTGTTCAGCAGGTAAAATAACATAGGAAAACGCCAATTGCCGTAGGCTAGCTCACCGCGGACAGCCGTCTTAGAATTACCCATCCATCCAGTTACTCATGGGGAAAAACTGTGTTGCCCTGCAATATCCCTGTGTTTCCACCCCAGTTTTAAGGTTTGCTCATCTGACCTTTCAGAACCTGGGCTTTTCGTGATAGTGTTTTTAAAGTTAGAAAGTCTCTATTTTATTTGAGGATAATCTTTATCTGGATTCAGTGGGAAGAAAATCGTTCTCAGTAAAATTTTAAGTGTTTTCGTGTGGAAAGTTATTGCCAATTTCTTTGTTCTGTTCAATCTTTCATCATGCATTCGCTCGCCTCTCGGATGTTTAGGCCCTTAATTTAAAAATGGTTCTCTCTCTCTCTCTCTCTCTGGTCTCTCTCTCTCTCTCTCTCTCTCTCTCTCTATATATATACTATATATATATATATATATATATATATATATATATATATATATATATATATATGTATGTATATATATATATGCATATACATATATATATATATATATATATATATATATATATATATATATATATATATACATACATATATATATATATATATATATATATATATATATATATATATATATATATATATATATATATATATATATATACTCTTGAGTATGTCTAAATAATATTTATTATAGCTTAGCCAAACTAGGAATATTGCTTTTAGTAACTGTACTTAATCAACTACGTCTAAAAAATAAAAAAAGAAAAATGTGCAACTACCTCCACATCACTTTCACTAATGTTCACAACAAACAGTACCACTTACAACTACAAAATGTTGTTGCAACTTTCTGCGATTTGCCAAGAAACAAATATTTATTCTTTTTCTCTATCATTTCAGAAATTACAAAAATATCTCACGACTTATTTTATTTCTCTTATATCTTCCTACCCAGTCATTCAAAAAGAACTAAAAGTATTTTCATTCAAGACTATCTACACCTGCACTTGTTTCCTGGAATCATAACGACATTCTTCATATATACCTTCGTATATCTGCGCTAATGAAAGCTTTCAACTAATCAGTCATCAGTGATATTCTTTGAACACAATTACTGTAAAGGTTCATGGAAATGAAATTGAATTCGAATAGGAATTCACCCCTAGGGAAGTAGTGCCGTCAGTGCACCCCATGCGGTACACTGTAGGCATCACTTAAGGTGCTTTGCAGCATGCCTTCGGCCCCTAGCTGCAACCCCTTTCGTTCCTTTTACGGTACCCCCTTTCATTTTCTCTTTCTTCCATCTTACTTTCCACCCCCTCCTAACAATTGATTCATGGTGCAACTCATAAGACGGGTTGGTATCGTTCTCGGCTAGGACTCTGCTGGGTCCGCGTTCGATTCTCCGACCGGCCAATGAAGAATTAAGAGAAATTTATTTCTGGTGATAGAAATTAATTTCTCATAATGTGGTTCGGATTCCACAATAAGCTGTAGGTCCCGCTGCTAGGTAACCAATTGGTTCTTAGCCACGTAAAATAAATCTAATCCTTCGGGCCAGCCCTAGGGGAGCTGTTAGTCAGCCTTTGGCCTAAATTCTATATTCAACTCAACTAATAGGAATTCATGAGTGTCAGGTCTTTTACGGTAAAAAAACAGTTGAATGTATAGCTTGAATTTATGGGATTTCTTAAGTGTTGGTTCTTTTACAGTAAAAAATGCTTGAATTTGTAATGTGAATTTAAAGCTTAAATGTATAGAACTTCCTGAGTGTCGGATCTTTTACCGTAAAAGAAAAACACTTGAATTTAAAAGCTTAAATTTATAGGACTTCCTGAGTGTCGGATTTTTTACAGTAAAAAGTACATGAATTTAAAGCTTACATTTATACGATTTCCTGAGTGTCGGATTTTTTTAGAATAAAAAGCACTTGAATTTAAAACCTTAAATTTATAGGATTTCCTGAGTGTCGGATTATTTTACAGTAAAAGCTACTTGAATTTAAATCTTAAATTTACAGGATTTCCTAGTGTCGGATTTTTTTTTTTTTTACAGTAAAAGTACGTGAATTTAAAGCTTAAATTTATAGGATTTCTTGGGTGTCGGATTTTTTTACAGTAAAAAAACACTTGAATTTAAAAGCTTAAATTTATAGGATTTTCTGAGTGCCAGATTTTTTACAGTAAAAAGTACTTGAATTTAAAGCTTAAAATTATAGGATTTACTCAGTGTCAGATTTTTTGCAGTAAAAAAACACTTGAATTTATGGCTTGAATTTAAAGCTGTTTCCCTTGTTATCTCTCATTATTTTATTCTATTATTAAAATTCAAAGTTTTACCAGAGCGTAATAATCTCTCATAATAAATTGCTTTTTTGATGATCTGTAATAGACGTTTTTTCTCTTCTTTTTAAATGAAAATAGCAGATGTTTACAACAGCAAAGGGTTTTTCTTTATTGGGCTACTTCTTTTATAGCCATGGCAAAACTCTGGTATTTTTATTTGCAAAAAAAGTATCACACACAAACAACAAAATTATTCCTTATTTAGTGGCCTTGGTCTCTCTCTCTCTCTCTCTCTCTCTCTCTCTCTCTCTCTCTCTCTCTCTCTCTCTCTCTCTCTCATATAGATTAATCCTTGGGCAATTTTGAATTATTATTATTCTATTCCGTAAATCTGTCTGCCTGTCTCTACAAAATTAATCCAAAACAAGTTATGAAATATAATTTTACATATCTCAGTTCTGACTGTATGTCTGCCTGTTTGTCTGTTTAGCATTACTCTCTCTCTCTCTCTCTCTCTCTCTCTCTCTCTCTCTCTCTCTCTCTCTTTCTTCGTGAATATGCAGAAGCAGACAGTTAAAACTTGGCTCAGATGTTGAGACCCTCTCTTGCAAGCATTCAGCCCAAATAATGTTATCAATATGTTACCGTTCGCTGCTCGGCGATGGCTGTGCAACACTGCAAGCAAGCAAGCAAGCAAGGGACTGCCACGCATTCGGAAACTTGCTTGGATTAACATCAACACGAACAACATATTCAGTGGCAGCTTTCCCAAAATATTCAGTAACTATGAGTTTAGCCAAAAATATTCAGTAACTTTCCAGCTTTCAAAATGTTCAGATAGCTGACATTCTAATGTTGATTCCAGCTTTCCAAATATTCAGTAACCAGCTTTCAAAATATTCAGTAACTATGGTTCCAGCTTTCAAAATATTCAAATCTATATTCAATAGCTGTGAGTTCTGTGAGATCCAGCTTTCCAAAACATTCAATAGCTTTGAGTTCCAAGCCTTTCCAGCATATTCCAGTAGCGACGGGTTCCAGCTTTCCAAAATATTCAGTAACTGTGAGTTCCAGCTTTCCAAAATATTCAGTAGCTGTGAGATCTAGCTTTCCAAGACATTCAATGGCTGTGAGTTCCAGCTTTCCAGCATATTCAGTAGCTGTGAGTTCCAGCTTTCCAAAATATTCAATAGCTTTGAGCTCAAGCTTCGCAACATATTCAGTAGCGACGAGTTCCAGCTTTCCAACATATTCAGTAGCTGTGAGTTCCAGCTTTCCAAAATATTCAATAGCTTTGAGTTCCAGCTTCTCAACATATTCAGTAGCGGTGAGTTCCAGCTTTCCAACATATTTAGTAAGCTGTGAGTTTCAGCTTTCCAGCATATTCAGTAGCTGTGAGTTCCAGCTTTCCAGCATATTCAGTATCTCGGAGTTCCAGCTTTCCAGCATATTCAGTATCTCGGAGTTCCAGCTTTCAAAAATATTCAGTAGCTTTGAGTTCCACCTTTCCAACATATTCAATAGCTGTGAGTTCCAGCTTTTCAAAATATTCAGTAGCTGTGAGTTCCAGCTTTTAGAAAAATCCATTAGCTGAGTTCCAGCTTTCCAGCATATTCATCCAGCTTTCCAAAATATTCAGTAGCTGTTAGTCCCAGCTTTCGAGAACATTCAGTAGTTTTGAGTTCCAGCTTTCCAGCATATTCAGTAGCTGTGAGTTCCAGCTTTCCAGCATATTCAGTAGCTGTGAGTTCCAACTTTCCATCATATTCAGTATCTCGGAGTTCCAGCTTTCCAAAATATTCAGTAGCTGTGAGTTCCACCTTTCCAACATATTCAATAGCTGTGAGTTCCAGCTTTTCAAAATATTTAGTAGCTGAGTTCAGCTTTCAGTATTTAGCGGGTTCAGCTTTCAGCATATTCATTCATTTCCATTAAGCTGAGTGGTCAGCTTTCCAGCCGTAGTTTTCATTTCCAGCATATTCAGTAAAACTTTCCAGCGTATTCAGTAGCTGTGAGTTCAACTTTCCATCATATTCAGTATCTCCAGTTTCCAGCTTTCGAGAACATTCAATAGCTGTGAGTTTTGAGTTCGCTGAAACATCCATTACTCCAGCATATTCATTCAGTAGCTGTGTGAACTTTCGGTTCAATGATTTTGATTCAGCTTTCAGCATATTCGGTAGCTGTGAGTTCAGCTTTCCAAAATATTCAGTATCTCGGAGTTCCAGCTTTCAAAAATATTCAGTAGCTGTGAGTTCCACCTTTCCAACATATTCAATAGCTGTGAGTTCAAGCTTTCCAAAATATTCAGTAGCTGTGAGTTCCAGCTTTTCAAAATATTTAGTAGCTGTGAGTTCCAGCTTTCAGAAATATCCATTAGCTGAGTTCCAGCTTTCCAGCATATTCATTCAGCTTTCCAAAATATTCAGTAGCTGTTAGTCCCAGCTTTCGAGAACATTCAGTAGTTTTGAGTTCCAGCTTTCCAGCATATTCAGTAGCTGTGAGTTCCAGCTTTCCAGCATATTCAGTAGCTGTAATTCAACTTTCAATCATATTCAGTATCTCCAAGGTTCCAGCTTTCAAAATATTTTGTAGCTGTAGGTTCCACCTTTCAACATATTCAATAGCTGTGAGTTCAGCTTTTCAAAATATTTAGTAGCTGTCGAGTTCCAGCAAACATCCATTGGCTGAGGTTCAAACGCTCCAGCATATTCCATTCAGCTTTCAAGATATTCAGTAGCTGTTGGTCCCAGCTTTCGAAGACATTCAGTAGTTTTGAGTTCCAGCTTTCCAGCATATTCAGTAGCTGTGGTTTCAGCTTCCAGCATATTCAGTATCTCGGAGTTCCAGCTTTCAAAAATATTCAGTAGCTCAGGTTTGATTTTCCAACATATTCAATAGCTGTGAGTTCCAGCTTTCCAAATATTCGGTAGCTGTGGGGTTCAGCAAAATGTTAGTAGCTGTGAGTTCCAACCAGAAATATCCATTAGCTGAGTTCCAGCTTTCAGCATATTCATTCAACTTTCCAAAATATTCAGTAATGGTCCCAACTTCCGAGAACATTCAGTAGTTTTGAGTTCCAGCTTTCCAGCATATTTAAGTAGCTGTGAGTTCAGATTTCCAGCATATTCAGTAGCTGTGAGTTCCAACTTTCAAATAAATATTCAGTATCTCTGTGAGTTCCACCTTTCAACATATTCAATAGCTGAGTTCCAGCTTTTCAAAATATTCAGTAGCTGTGAGTTCCAGCTTTTCAAAATACTTAACAGCTGTGAGTTCCAGCTTTCAGAAACATCTATTAGCTGTGAACTCCAGCTCTCCAGCATATTCATCCAGTTTTCCAAAATATTCAGTAGCTGTTAGTTCCAGCTTTCGAGAACATTCAGTAGTTGTGAGTTCCAGCTTTCCAGCATAATTCAGTAGAGGTGAATTCCAGCTTTCTGAAAGCAGGGCGGAACGAACCAAATTCCCAGCCCTAAGAATTACGATCGCCCTAAAATTTTCCCATCGTCCGATTCCCCTGGTAATTCCAGGTGAGGAATTCGTCCGTATATTCGGCGGAAGCACGTTGCCGAATTCACTTCTGCGCCTTTAACTGGACTACTTTGCCTCCTGGCGATGGATAAACATCTTCTTCTGCACGGGGTCGAGGTTTGTCCGGTGCGATTTGGGTCTGTTTCTGGGTGGTGGGAAGTTATTGCCGTGGCTGGGTTTTACTTAACGATTAGGGAGGAAGGTGGCGTTCTCGCCACCTTGGGAACTTGATAAAGTCACACAAGGACTGTGGTGTAAATGGAGGGATATGAATATTAAACATAGACACAGACACACACACACACACATATATATATATATATATGTATATGTATAAATATATATATATATATATATATATATATATATATATGAATATATGTGTGTACAAACTATATATATATATATATATATATATATATATATATATATATATATATATATATATATATATATATATACTATATATATATATATATATATATATAACTATATATATATATATATATATATATATGAATATAATAATGATAATATATATATATATATATATATATATATATATATATATATATATATATATATATATATATATAATATAATATATATATATATATAGATGTGTGTGTGTGTGCGCGTCCGTATGAGTATTAGTTTAGTAGTGAAAATAGTTATAACAGTGACTATTCAACTGTTTTCTTATTTCTTCCGTCACGAAATATTTACCAAGTCATCGTGCTCTACAGTACATTTACTCATCAGTTATTATTGCTGTTTAAAGTTCTATAATCCTCCACGAAGCTGTGGAGTAGTTTCTTTATCAAAATTCTCGCTTGTTTCATCAGTCATCCACATTCTTAGTTGGTTGTGACGTATCTTTTTTCCTCTTCTACAGTCTACAGTCTCTGTTCTGCCACATTCGTATGCAAAAGATCATTTAGTTCCTTTTTTGGTATTCATGTCAACTGGGAACGCTATTTGCATCATCTATATTTTGCATAATCATATTTTTCACAAAAATCTGATTTTCTTTGGTACTGCGTCAGGATTAAACGCTACTGAATGCTATTCCGCCATGAATAATTAAATCAAAATTCACTGATATTTTTTTTTATATTTACGCACTTTCGTAGGAAATTATGGAGAAATTTTATTAAAATGGTAAATTTTTTTCGATGTTTACATATTTTCCTAGGAGGAAATGGAACAATATTTGATAAATTCACCTTCGCACGCTTTTATGGAGAAATTATGGAGAGTGCATTTTAATAAAATTATGGAGAAATATGTTATTAAAATTATGGAGAAATATTTCATTAAAATTATGGAGAAATATTTCATTGAAACTGTAGACGTTTGCAGCGCAATCTTCGTCGACGGTATCACAATGGAGTCTTATTCAGACAACGTGAAAACGCAATCCAGCCAGAGTTTAGTGTCCGAAGTCCGTGATTATGGAGGTCCCTGTTATACAGGACCATATTCAAGAGAGGAGTGGGTCCCACTGCATAAATTATACAAGGACGCGAGAGTGTTCGTGCGCCATACTCTCGACATTTCAGAACACGCCATAAACCGCAAAAAAAAAAAAAAAAAAAAATCAGTAATTGCAAAATAATGGAAGGAATGAAATATTCAGGGATTGTTAGCAGCTGTATGTGTTTTGTGTTTCTGTGTGTGTGTGTGTGTGTGTGTGTGTGTGTGTGTGCGCTGATGAGCATTTATTTACAAGTTTGTTAATTTGAGTATGTAAGTTAGGATTAAGAACTGAACCAAAATTTTCAATCAGATCTAAATAAAGCGAAAAGTTAAGAAACAGTGGTTAGATATACATGTATACATACATATATATATATATATGTATATATATCATGTATATGTACAATACTCTCTGTACTGTTTCTTAACTTTCCTTCATTATATATGTATATATATTACACACATACTGTATATATATATATATATATATATATATATATATATATATATATATATATATATATATATAAAAAATCCTTGTCTCCAAAGGGTTGAGTGACGGTCCTGCAATATTCATACTTTATCTGCCAAATCAAGATGAACCACCTAGGTAACAACTACAACACACACACACACACACATACACACACACACACACACATATATATATATAATATATATATATACCACTATATATATATATATATATATACATATATATATACATGACAAACATTCAAATATATATACTGTATATACACACACACACATATATATATATATATATATATATATACACATCTTTTACCATTGATGGATAATCATATTTTCATTCATATCTCGTTCGAGCACGCCAATCGTATTTTGTTGAATTGCTTAATCCATTGGCGTTTGTGATATGTAATACAGAGAATAATTCGAAAATTAAAAAAATTAATTTGTCGACTCTGATGCTTTCAAAATTATACACTCTGATGATATCTTTCATATTGAGAGAGAGAGAGAGAGAGAGAGAGAGAGAGAGAGAGAGAGAGAGAGTATATCAAATCGAACTCTCAATCTTTTCGCGGGACAATTGCATCACATTTCATTTGCGTTTCCTCTTTGACGTTTCGGGCACACCTTTGGGCTTCTTCTTCTTCTTCTTCTTCTTCTTCCCGTTTATTGATCTTTGTTCTGCAAGGGGGCCCCGGAGGCTTAAGTGTCAAGTTTATCGAATGTGTGGGTGTGCGTGTTTTGTGGGACAAAGTAGGTTCGTGGGAATTAGGTAAAAAAGAACGCAGCAAGAATGTATTCCTCTCATGCTCTTTGAAGACGTTTCCTTTAGTGTTCGAATAAAGGGAATATGTGCTTCGTTTGTGATCTCAGACAGGAGTCTGTTATCGGCGTATAGGATGCGTGTTTCTCTAACTGGTGAAAAACAGTCGTTATGTTCGTGTTTACCTAAAGGGATTTCTTCTATAATAATAATAATAATAATAATAATAATAATAATAATAATAATAATAATAATAATAATCGAGAATTAAAAGCCACAGAAATGTTAAAATATTTATGCACAGTTAAAAATAATAAGCATAAATATTTTTAGCATACTAATGGCTTTTTAATCTCAATATCTCTTCTCATTACAGGGTTCCTTGGTTTCAATAATAATAATAATAATAATAATAATAATAATAATAATAATTATTATTATTATTATGTAATATTAATTGTATTATTATTATTATTATTATTATTATTATTTATAAGCAAGAAGATATAGCATTTCGTTTTCCCGAATATGAATTGAGATTCTACATAAAAAGATAGGAATGACACTACGTTTCAAAATGGATCGTCCTCATAATCTTTAACATCTGATCTTTGGTCATCTCCTCTGCGAGATTTAAGAAAATCTTGTTTCCACTATTGATATTTCAAAAGACATTTGGCAGTCAAGCAAATAAGCCTATGTTAGCCAACCTTTCTAGTTAACAAACCTATCTACCTCATTAAAACACACGGCAACTTTGTTCATTGCACTTTTAGTTATGATGGGTCAGCTACGCAATTATAGGGCAAACGTACCTTAGGCAGATTAGGCAATAATTAACACGCATCTCTCAGCTGTAGCCTGAAATAAAAGAAAAGAAAATAATAACTAAAATGATCTGCAATCTCGTTGTCACAATTACGCCCGCAATGAGCTGGTGGTCGCGAGAACGAAAGAACTCTGTCAAACCATTAGAGAGAGAGAGCACAGTGGTGCTCCTGAGCATCAAGTTGGAAATTACTGACTTATTTATAAAATCCAGACCCAAGTCAGATGTCTAACAGCTCTATTCATAAATATAAGGTAAGCTAGAGCTGTAATTGTTTTTTTTTTTTTGCTCACTGGAAACGCGTATGGGATGTAAACTGACAGCAGTTTGATTTTGATATTAGAATTCCCAGGTTTCTAGAATCAAATTAGATCTCCTTCAAATCCCAAAGGAAGAAAATTTCATATTTTTATATAGCTGTACTATATTACATATTTTATGTACTGTATTACATACCTTTTTTATGGTACAACTATTAAAAAATAATCAAGAAAAGTCCATGATTAGAACATTAATAGAATAATGTTAAAGGTATATCAGAATGAGACTACGTTATCCGAAGAGTATACCCTGCATAGACAAAGACATGTAAATTTGCCCTTAAGACCCCTCATATTTTTACCCTCTTACTTGCAAGGTTCCATTCAATAGATGTATACCCCAGTTGTTTCAGCCTCCTTTTAGCAATTGTCTTGCTGCTTAAGTTCAATTATCAACAATTCTTTTCGAAATTTTCCTTTGAAACGGCTTCAAATCACGACTCACTTTGGGAGAGAACCACAAGAATCTTCAAAAGAAACAAAATGACCTCGAGTGATCATCAGTAAAGAATAAAATACCAATACCGAAGGAAAGTACAAATGCAATCTCTCTCTCTCTCTCTCTCTCTCTCTCTCTCTCTCTCTCTCTCGGATTTAAACAAGTCAGTGGGATGAGACTTATTGAGGACATTCTTTTTCACATCAAATCCGGTTTTGACGCCACTGGTGGATCACAAAGGACGTGTAGTAACTCTTCCTTTGATCAGGAAGGTGTTAGGAATCCATTTCAGACACAATGCAAATGAATTTCTGAATCACAGTATGTAAGTTGCAATTAATTAATCAACTTTTATTGGAAGGAACGATATATCACCGTTTCCATTGAACTTGTCCGTTGGAGCATGAAACTGAAAAGAAAACCGATAAAGTTTATTTGAATGCCATTTCATTTATAGTGATATTTAGCTTCTTTTCCTTTGTATATTTTTTTTATTCAGCAGGACAGGATGTGCGACCGGCACAATGATTTCTGAAATTTGAATACGCAAAGCCGGAAAGCATCATATGAGTACGACAGTTCTTGCGATATTTCTCAAAGCGTTATCTCTCTTAATTTCCTTGTTGCTAACCCACCAAACTTCCATTACTGTTATCCCATCAGGGAAGGAGGTTAATCCTGGTTATCCCTTGACCCCTCCACTTCATTACTGACTTTATTATTGCTCCTAAACTGATGACCAAGGAGGTGGGAATAGTCAATATCAGTGGTCTGGTTAAACTAAGGTATACTTAACTTTAACTACCATCTGATTAGCGTAGAATTTCCCTCAAGGTTGCTGGGTACGTGGATTGTTCCCAGCCTGCCACCCACAAGTCCTTACAAAAGTTAAGTATACCTTAGTTTAACCATACCACTGAGCTGATTAACAGCTCTCTGGAACTATTTTGAAGGGTTAGACTTATTTTACGTAGCTGGACCAATTGGTTACCTAACACGATCTCCAACTTATTGTGGAATCCGAACTTTACATTATAGCGAGAAATGAATTTCTATCACCAGAAATAAATTTCTCTAATTTTTCATTGGCCGGTCGGAGAATCGAACGCGGGCCTAGGAGAGTGCTATCCGAGTACGATATCGACCCCTCCAATGAGGAACTACAAGTCCTTACAGCCCAGGTCCTTCAAATATACTCCGAGAATATTTGAAGGACCTTGCATACGGCTGCAGATAATGGGTGCAAACGTCTGCTGCCGAGGGGCTGAAAACCGCAAGATTATACCTTCTGATCCCATCCAGGGTATGGTAAAAAAAATATTAAAACAAATAAGCAAAGAAAGAATACATGAATGTATGTACGTATATATACACATATATATATATATATACATGTATATATACACACATATACTGTATATATATACATATACATATATATATATTTATATTTATATATATATATATATATATATATATATATATATATAGAGCATGAAAAGAAGTTAAAACTGGAAAGCAGAGTTACTCACTCGCTGTGCTGCATGAAGCTGTTTATTGATTACTTGCAGCATTAGTAATGGACGTTACATAATATGTAATATATTATGTTCCCGAGGTGGCGCAAACCTTATACGATTAAACGTGACTATTCTAATAGACTTCAGAATTTTCATACGATTATAAATGAGTCTTAAGGCTCATGTATTTCTCTAGTTCAACGAGAATATGGTGAAGAAAAACTATGATCATTATTATGGTTCGTAAGAGAAATGATTAGGTTTTTAAATCTCAGCGAACCACACACACACACACTCACACACACACACACACATTCACACAAACACATATATACACACACATACACGCACAGAAACATACAAATACAAACATACACAAATAGCGGGGATTTCACAAAAAATGTTCAACAAATGGCCACTCTCTAGCTGTTCGACATGCAAGTAGTACCTCTCATGCTGAACAGGTTTAAAAGAGCATGAATGGTTTTAAAAGATTCACTGGTATCGAAAATTTGTAGCAAAATTGTCTCTGGGAAGTCTATTCACAGCAGCGGGAAATGAAGCATAGAGAGTCAAAAGCTTTTTAGGATGATTTTTTGTTGGCATTTTATCTGGCCTATTAATTACTGTATCTCAGCAGCAATGCTTATGAATGTAGCTTACAATTTAGAAAAAAGTGAATGTCAATGCTGAGTATTCTGTTGATGTTTAGATTATTATTATTATCACCATTCAGGAGATGAAAACCATATTCATATGGAACAAGCCCACACGGGCCACTGACTTGAAATTAAAGCTTCCAAAGAATACGGTGTTCACTAGAAAGAAGTAACAGAAGGAAGTAGGATATACAGAAAGAAGAGATCACTTATTAAAAAGGAAAAACAAATTAACAAATAAATAAAATAATAGACATAAATGTGAGTAAATTACTAAAATACAAGGAATGAAACTCTCCATGCGTTTTATAATTAGAACGAAGATGTTGTAGACTGACTTCTTCAGCTAAAAAGATCTGCCTTTTATTCGTTTTCTGTAAAGGAAAACTATTGAGAGATAGCATTGTCTTTCAATCCACTTTTTCTGTCCACACTTTTCTGTCCGCCCTCAGATCTTAAAAACTATTGGGAGGCTAAAAAGGGCTGCAAACTGGTATGTTGATCATCACCCTCAATTATCAAACATGCCAAATTGCAGCCCCTCTGCTTCAGTAGTTTAATTTTATTTAAGGTTAAATTTAGCCATAATCGTGATTCTGGCAACGATATAAGGCAGGCCACCACCAGGCCGTGGTTAAAGTTTCACAGGCCGCGGTTCATACACCATTATACCGAGACCACCGAAAGATAGATCTATTTTCGGTGGCCTTGCTTATACGATGTACAGAAAACTCGATTGCGCCGAAGAAACTTCGGAGCATTTTTTACTTGTTTATTTTGTGAGAACGAAGAAGCATATCAAGACGGCTAATTGGGAAAAGAAATATGTCAGTTACCCTTACATCCGTAAAACTATATCCAGCTTTGTAACCATCTACGCTAATGATAATTATATGTATGTTACCTTTAGTGGCAGAGATAGCGACTATAATGACATGAAATTGAATCAGAAATAATAACCTAAGCCAAACACTTATATTTAATTTTTTGTTTTTGAATGGAACTAATTGCCTTTTCCATATTAGGTTCGTGATGTATATATATTTTCCATTCTAGAAATTCAAAGTGACTGAAAGGAATGTTACATTTCAGTTTATTAATTAGTGTTAAGTATTATGTGGGATTATAACGAATTTATTCATATTTTTGCGTTGATGTTTTTTAATTTGTACAATACAACAAGTGTAATTAGTTATCCATCAGTAATACGGTTTGTTCTTAATGTCCATGTTGATCATTTAGTAATGTGCACAATACAACACGTGTAATTAATTACCCATTAGTAATAATGTCTGTTCTTAATGTCCACGTTGATAATTTAGCAATTTGTACAACAGGTGTAATTAATTACTCATCAGTGATACGGTCTGCTCTCATAATCGCAAAAATTCATGAATTAGAATATGATTAATGGGGCTTTCAGAATGACAGAACACACTTCAAAAATTGATTTAAAAAGCGGGCCACGTCACAATAAGGCTCACAGCTTATTTTATGAACGCCTCATTACTCACTAAGTATCGAAAATCTAAAAAAATAAACTCGAAAAATAGTTTTCGACGCAGGGCTAAAGGTGATCGCTTGGCGAGTACCTTTTCGTAACAGAATAGGGGGTACTCGTAACCAAGTTAAGATTTTAATCTTCTCGTGGTCACGGCGGAAATAAGGCTACCTTGTCTAGTAACGTTCATTAAAATAACGCCGTCTTGTAATGAAACTTAAAGAGCATGTGGACGCCAATTACTGGGTGCTCAGAAAAAGGCAATAAACAAAAGGAACAATACGAGAAAGTCTGAAATATTATGCAGCATTTAAAAGAGATTCCAGAACATCATGGTAACAATAACGCTCTCTTACCTAGTAGCATTTCTTAAAATAACGCAGCCTTACTATAAAACTAAAGAAAAACTATATGAAAACCAAATACAGGGTGATCAAAATAACACAATATATAAAAGGAACAGTAACTGAGAAAATCTGAATTACAGAATAATTATGAAAAACTGAATGGACACCAAATTACAGGGTGTTCATAAAAATACAAAAGGAACAAAAAGAGAAAATCTTAAATACAGTATAATTCAGAAAAAAAACTGCATGGGCACCAAAACTACAGGGTGTTCAGAATAACACAATACATAAAAGCATCTATAACAGAAATTCTGAAATACAGAATAATTCAGAAAAAAACTGAATGGACATCAAATTACAGGGTGTTCAAAGAAATACAAAAGGAACAAAAAGAGAAAATCTTAAATACAGTACAATTAAGAAAAAACTGCATGGACACCAAAACTACAGGGTGTCAAGAATAACACAATATCTAAAAGGATCAATTTCAGGAAATCTGAAATACAGAATAGTTCAGTAAAAATGTACACGAACATCAAATAACAGGGTGTTAAAAGTAAAACAATATACAAACGAACCAATAACAGACAATCTGAAATACAGGCTAACCCATAAAAAAACAGCATGAGCACCAAATTACAGGACCTTCAGAATAACAAAACACACACACGCACACAAACAAAAATACAAAAAATTCTGAAGCATGAAGCAGCGTTTAAAACAGACTTCAGCACCCTTGAGATTCCCCGGCATTCACAGATGTCACTCAAGTGTTCGTCTATCCAATCCGAGCGACAGGTGATATTCCATGCACTGCCGGTTAAACAGCGATTTTGCATCAGGAATTTCTCCGCCTTAACGGTTTATCGTTTCATTGCAAGTCAAATCTCTCTCTCTCTCTCTCTCTCTCTCTCTCTCTCTCTCGTCTTTACTGAGTATTATTGTTTCATAAGATATCATTATTGTTTCATAAAATAAAGTTTTTACTTTACACACACACTGGCTCTCTCTCTCTCTCTCTCTCTCTCTCTCTCTCTGTATTGATAATTATGGTTTCATAAAATACTATTTTACTTCACCCTCTGCCTGTCTGTCTTTACTGAAAATTACTGTCTCATAAATGTTGTTATTAGAAATTATTGTTTCATAAAATATCATTATTTTACTTTACTTTCTTCACTCTCTCTCTCTCTCTCTCTCAGTTGAACATTACTGATTCATAAATTATCATTATTAAACATTATTGTTTTATAAAACATCCGTATTTTACTTTGCTTCCCCCCCACCTCTCTCTCTCTCTCTCTCTCTCTCAGAGCAACATTATTGTTTCATAAAATACCGTTACTTTACTCTGTTCCCAGCGACTCCCACTCCTCCCCTTTCTCTCTCTCCGCGAATTTACAGCCAGCAGTTAAAACTTAGCGCAGATGTTTCGCCTCTTTCAGCGCCCATTCGGCGCAAATTATCTTATCAATATGCAACCGTTCGTTGCTTGGCAATGTCTTTGCAACGCTGCAAGCAAGCGGCTTCAATGGCCTCGCGTGCTTGCTTAGGTTAACATCTGAAGCGGGATCAGGTAATGCTTAGGAAGATATTATTGTCCTCAGTGTTCCAGTGCTCGATTTCTCGGTTATTCTAAATAAGGAATTCTTAAGTTTATTGGGGGGGAAACTTCGTTGTCAGTTCAGTCCTGTTCATTAATGGGGCTAATTTACGCTTTCCAGTTAGATTCGGCTTCCTCTTGCAAGAGGTTAATAAGGTTCGGTCTAAAGACAGCGCGCAGAATCATCGTCCAGAAATGAGTGGTTTATATCTGTGGCTGCTTGACTTTTAATTACTTTCTTAGATGAAATGTCCATTTTTCCGTCTTTAGGGTTGAGTATTCAACTGAGAAATACGTTGGTAAAATATTTAATTCTTTGGTAAACACACAAAAACATGGTCAGATCGGCAACGTGACCTCGTTCTGATTACTCGGGATGACGGTTGGATTCCAACTACCGGACATCAGAATTACTTCATATTTCTTGCATTTGGATCTAAGGCTTTGTAGTGACAAGCGTATCCAAAAACTGTGAGGAATTTGAGAAGTTAAGAAGGCATTGTAGCTATTACAATTACATACGCAGATTCTATATATACGTTTGCTATCAAGTTTCAGTGGAATACGACTCTTCTTAGCTAAAGGAGTTGACACCAGATGGCTTTAGCCTTCTGGGTGCAACCATTTGCAACCACCCTGCCATTTCTACCTTGTTTAGGACCCACCACAGATGCTTAAATGGCAAGTACATAAACACAGATTACACCAACAGAGGAATGATGGTATGTAACAGGACGCATCTAAGATGGTCCTGTCTGGTTTGGAATGTTACTAAGGGGGGCGTATAGCCTTGGCACAGTTTATATATATATATATATATATATATACATATATATACACATATATACATATATATAGTATGTATAATAAATATAATATAGGCTATGCTGAGAAAGACACAGACAGATAGAGATGATAAATTACAGAGCCATGTCTATCCACAGGAACATTTCCATTACATTTTATTCTCCTTCTCCCGCCCCCCCCCCAACTTCCTTCACCCCCTTTTGAGGTCCTGGAGATTCTCTTTTTTATCTTAAACTCCTTCCGATTGATCTTTGTCCTCCGAGTGCCCCAGAAGTTCAAGATCCGGCCTAATGAATAGTATTCTTTAAGAGGGCAATGAATGGCGGAGAGAGACGACAAAGGAAAGGAGATTTCCTTTTTTTTTAACTCGACTGATAAAGTTTTTCTTAGACTTAAACATTTCGTTCGGTGCTCTGAAATGGAAGGGGTGGGAGAAGGTTTGGTGGGGAGGGCATTTGCTGTGATTCGCGAGCTGTTTTATTAATTGTTGTAAAATTTGTAAAATTTGTAAGACTTCTATGAGATACGATCCCGATTCAGGTGGCTAATTATAAACTGACAGAATATTTCTCAAGTCTTTGAAGCGTATGTGCCAAATGAAGACCACAACATATCTCGAATGATTTTTATTTATAGCATCTACACTGTGTTCGTCGGAACTGGAATGTATAATTTAGGCCAAAGGGCCAAGAGCTGGGACCTATGAGGCCATTCAACGCTGAAAGGGAAACTGGGAGTACAAAAGTTTAAAAGGTGTAACAGGAGGAAAACCTCAAAGCAGTTGCACTATGAAGCAATTATCAGCAGAGGGTGGAAAGTAAGATGTAAGAAAGAGAATATGAACGGAGGTAACGCAAAGAGGAATGAAAGTGGTTGCAGCTTGGTACCGAGGAGACGCTGCAAAGAACAGAAAGTAATGCCTACAATGCACGCGTGAGTGCAATGACGACACTAACCCCACCCCAAAAAAAAACCCTCCCGACGGGAAGCTGAGTTCGTGCACGTTTCAAAACATAAAGAAATGAGTTAAGGATTCAAACAATCCCAAAAGAATTCATTACGCTGAGATCGTTTGTTCTAGCTTAGGGACTTTCCCTAAAATTACATAAAGACAAGGTGTGTATTCAGCGTATTACAGCAACTGTAACTGATGTTACATCTATTACCATCAGTAGCTTGAATCCCGTTACTCCCACTGCATAAATAATAAATTTTAACCCTTGAATGTAATTACCCAGCATATCTCATACGTTCACTGTATTTCTTTATCTGTACCGCAATTGGAACTTCATAAATTCAAGCGAAGGTACAACGCATTACTACCTTAATACTGTTCTCCTTGCATTTTAATATATTTTTATCTTTTTGTTAGTTTATTTATTTATTTTTTCTTTTTAATAAGCGGGATCTCTTCTTTCTGCATTTCCCTTTACCTCCTCTTACTTCTTCCTATTGAACACCATATGCTTTGGAAGCTTGAATTTCAAGTCAGTGGCCCCTTTAGTGGGCTTGTTAGATGTGAATAGGTTTCATCTTCTGAATAATAATAATAATAATAATAATAATAATAATAATAATAATAATAATAATAATAATAATAATAATAATACCTCCTCTTACTTCTTCCTAATGAACACCATGTTCTTTGGAAGCTTGAATTTCAAGTCAATGGCCCCTTTAGTGAGTTTGTTCCATGTGAATAGGTCTCATCTTCTGAATAATAATAATAATAATAATAATAATAATAATAATAATAATAATAATAATAATAATACCGCAAAAGCGTTGGTAAATCCACGGGCACTGTCACGCTCTCTCTGCAACAGAATCAAATTATGAAATCCCCCCAACTCCCCATTTTTATACCGTTCATCAAACTCTTTTACATATGGCGATTTTTTTTTTAACCATCGGTCTCCGTCAGTCATCAGTTTAACAAATTACTCCTGATTGATGGTAGGACATGGCAACATTTCATCAATACTACTGACCGGGTGGATATATACATATATATGCTCGCATGACTGGTGTTAAATAGCTTATTGGATTCGTAAAAATTGTGACATAATTAGTAGCGTTAGAAATCAGACAAGTCTCTCTCTCTCTCTCTCTCTCTCTCTCTCTCTCTCTCTCTCTCCATTGAGGGAATCTCGTGTTTGTGTGAAATATGTTTGTGTGCACATTTGTGCGTGTGTTAATGCTAGATTATACTACATATTTGCACAATGTATGTTTGTGTATGTCTGTGATTGCATTAATGCTAGATTATACTACATATTTACACAATGTATGTTTGTGTATGTCTGTAAGTGTGTTAATGCTAGATTATACTACATATTTACACAATGTATGTTTGTGTATGTCTGTGAGTGTATTACTAATATTCACACAATATTTAATTACATAAAAATACGAATATTTCATTTTAAAGTTGGTGCAGACCAATTCAAGACATTTTCGGGAATGGAAATAAATATATCAGTCAATGGGGGCGTGGGAATGAACTTTTGTAATACTCTTGGCAAGTCTGTGCATAACTTTGTAATACTTACAAGTCTGTGCATAACTTTGTAATACTTCATGTCTTAAGTGCATAACTTGTAATACTTCTACACAGTCTGTGTGCATAACTTTGTAATACTCTACAAGTCTACGCATAACTTAGTAATACTCTACAACATGCATAACTTTGTAATAATTTACAAGTCTGTGCATAACTTCTTGTAATACTTCATAAGTCTGTGCATAATTTGTAATACTCTACAAGTTCAGCACCTTGTAATACTTACAAGTCTGTATAATCTCTTTGTAATATTTCTCATAAGTCTATGCATAACTCTTATAATACTCATACAAGTCTATGCATAACTTTGTAATACTTACAAGTCTATGATAACTTTGTAATACTTACAAGTTCGTACACTTTGTAATACTCTACAAGTCTATGCATAACTTTGTAATACTCTACAAGTCTGTGCATAACTTTGTAATACTCTGCAAGTCTGTGCATAACTTTGTAATACTCTACAAGTCTATGCATAACTTTGTAATACTCTACAAGCCTGTGCATAACTTTGTAATACTCTACAAGTCTGTGCATAACTTTGCAATACTCTGCAAGTCTGTGCATAACTTTGTAATACTCTACAAGTCTATGCAACTAACTCTCAAGCCTTGCATAATACTCTACAAGTCTGTGCATAACTTTGTAATACTCTACAAGTCTATGCATAACTTTGTAATACTCTACAAGCCTGTGCATAACTTTGTAATACTCTACAAGTCTGTGCATAACTTTGTAATACTCTACAAGTCTATGCATAACTTTGTAATACTCTACAAGTCTATGCATAACTTTGTAATACTCTTACAAGTTTGCATAACTTTTGCAATACTCTCTACAAGTCTGTGCATAACTTGTAATACTTACAAGTCTATGCATAATTTCTTTGTAATACTTACAAGTCTGTATAACTTGTAATACTCTGCAAGTCTGTGTATAACTTTTTGTAATACTCTACAAGTCTATGCATAACTTTGTAATATCAAAGCCTATAATCTCTTGTAATACAAGTCTGTGCATAACTTTGTAATAAGTTCACAGCATAACTTTGTAATACTTCAAGTCTATGCATAACTTTGTAATACTTACAAGCCTGTGCATAACTTTGTAATACTCTACAAGTCTGTGCATAACTTTGTAATACTCTACAAGTCTATGCATAACTTTGTAATACTCTACAAGCCTGTGCATAACTTTGTAATACTTACAAGTCTGTGCATAACTTTGTAATACTTCACAAGTCTATGTAAACTTGTAATACTTACAAGTCTGTGCATAACTTTTGTAATACTTCTGCAAGTCTGTGCATAACTTTGTAATACTTTACAAGTCTATGCATAACTTTGTAATACTCTACAAGCCTGTGCATAACTTTGTAATACTCTACAAGTCTGTGCATCAACTAATGGTTATTTGGTTCTCAGAGTAACTTCCTATTTCACACACAGTCTTGACTTGCTTGTATCCACCATTAAGTTAAGTATACCTTAGTTTAACTATCCACCATTAACAGCTAAACCTTCTGTTCACACAAGTATCTGATCTGAGTGAGCAAAGTATACTATATATCTGCTGAAGAGTCAAAATGTTATTCAGGAATCATCACAAGTTAAAAAATTACGTTTGCAGGTCATGACATTCGTCAGAATGTAACTGACTAACGAAATATTAATGTTGCAGAATATCAATATGGAAAATGGCATGCAACATTTCCCCGGGGGTTCAGCAAAAAATGGTCATCAATATTAAGAGAAATTCCTTCATAAATTATTATTATTATTATTATTATTATTATTATTATTATTATTATTATTATTATTATTATTTTCTAAAAAAACACATGTCATCATGATAAGACGGAATTTACATTCCTAAATATTTTCATTGAAGTATGAAGCATGAGACATAAGCTGAATATGCACACTTTCATGACAGCCGGAGAACTGTGAACAGAAATCATGAAACGACACGATGATCAGAGTCCGTTTTCCAGTTTAAGTTTTTGTTTTCGGTCATCAATGTTAACACAATTTCCTTCATAAGGTATTATTATTATTATTATTATTATTATTATTATTATTATTATTATTATTATTATTATTATTATTATTAATATTCAAAAGAAACCCACTGTAATCATGTCAACATGCATTTTACAAACTTACATGTTTTCAATAAAGCATATATGAGAAGCATGCTAATTATACACACTTTCTTGAGATCTAAGACAGCTGTAAATAGCGACAAAATAAAAACACGATTATTAAAGGGTATTTTCCATTATTAAATTTTTTTCTTGGAAAAAAATTTAATATTTTTCCTACCTTCAATAAGCTTAAAAATGAGGAAATATTACAGGGTTCCCAGATGCTGCGATCCTTGTTCCTTGGTAACCCTATACTGGCCATATGGCTATAGGCAACGCTTCATAAATTTCTTACGGTAGGCTTCCCTAGTATAGGAACACGCGTTAATAGGGAAAAATGACGCTATTAGGGAGTAGTCGCGCTTCTCTCTCTCTCTCTCTCTCTCTCTCTCTCTCTCTCTCTTTCTTTCTTTGGTCGAAGTCTACTGGAATTATAAATTAATAATCGCCAGATTAAGAAATGTTTAAACTATGGAAATAGAAATAAAAGTGCATAGATTAATTTTATATCATATGAGGAAATTGGATTCTTGATCTGTCTCCTAACGGAGAAACGATTAAAAGGTTTTACATATATATATATATATATATATATATATATATATATATATATATATATATATATTCATTTATTTATATATACAATATAATATACATATATACATATCTGTCAGCAATAAATATAAATTATATATATATATTTACATTTATATACATATATAACATATATATAAATAAAAATATATACATATATATATATACATTATATATATATATACATATGCATAAATTTACAACAAACAAGTAAAAGACTCTAAATAAACAAAATCAAAAGGATTACTCTTACGCTGCCTGTTGCTCCATCGTTCTCCAACAGTGCCTAAGAAGAAAGACCGTGGGGTTAACGTAGTAGCAGATCAAGACAATCGAAGGGAAGACACTTGAGGGAACTAACGACCTCTAAGAGGTTAGGAGACGCCAATCCGCTTGCTGACCGGGCAGCAGAGGGGGTGGGGGAGAGGGGGAGAAGAGGAAATCAATACACTGCCTGATTTAGCCTCATTATCGTGCACGGGTGTGGGTGGGTGGGTGGGCTGGCTGGTTGAATTCTAAAATCGGGTTTGAGGAGAATATCTCTTCTCGAATCTAATTTCCTGTGCTTGACTCCAACGAGATCGCTTTGTTGGTTTAGTGGATGATGGTTCCGAAGTTTTTTTTTTTTTTTTTTTGTTCAACTGGGTATTTGTTAAAATAAAAAAAAAAAAGTTGCTTCTTGTGGTGTCACCGCTACTAATCTTTTTTTTATTCCATTGACTTTTAAGCCAATGCTAACGCCAGTTTAATTTCTTTCTGGTAATGAATGGTGAGTTTTCTCTTCAGATTGCGAGAAATAATCAATGTTTCTTTTCTGTTATTTGGAAAAAGTTTATATATATATATATATATATATATATATATATATATACATATGTACATATATATATATATGTATTTGTATATATGTATATATATCTGTATTTGTATAAACATATATATATATATATATATATATATATATATATATATATATATATATATATATATATATATATATGTGTGTGTGTGTGTGTGTGTGTGTGTATGTATATACTGTATGTATGTATGTATATATATATATACATATATATATATATGTATTATATTATACTGGTTAATGGACATTGATGTAACTATAAAATAAGTAACATGCCAAAAAAAAGCTTGTCTTGCAATCATAACACTCACCAAAAAGTGTACCAGTAATCAGAAACTACATCGTATCTGTTCATACGAAAACCGAAGGAGATGTAACATAAGAGTTATTTATAAATTTTACACCCTTTCAAAATAATTCTATACTGGGAATGAATATTTTTTTTTTAATTTAACTAACTGGCTGAAGCAAAATACGGTTCCTAATAGTGGCTGCGAGAAAGTGTTATTTAAACACGTATTTAAATCGTGTAAGCCTGAGGTATAGATAGATTTTTATCAATAAAATACCCGTATGGAGGTAGTGCCATCAGCGCACATAACGCGGTGCATTGTAGGCATTACTTAAGGTTCTCTTCGGCTCCTAGCTGCAACCCTTTTCATTCCTTTCACTGTACCTCCGCTCATATCCTCTTTCTTCCATCTTACTTTCCACCCTCTCTTAACAATTGTTCCATGGTGCAACTGCGAAGCTTTCCTCCTGTTAGACCTTTCAAACCTCCTTTACTCTCAATTCTCCTTTCGGCGCTGAATGACCTCATAGGACCCAGCTATTGGCATCATGCCTAAACCTCTTTTCTTCCAATGAAATAAAATGCATGATTTCCACTCACGTCGATTTCTGTGTACCTTTATTACACAGATAGTCTTTGCTGTCTGATGCCATTACCAAAGGATACAGAGCAACTTGCAGATTTTAATTAACTTAATGCGGTCGAAAGCTATCATCTGCAGTCAGCAAAGGCTACGATGAAATTGTAAAGGGAATTAATTACAACTACTTATTCAACTGTCCCTGTTTTGACGATTAAATGGTACAATTCACCACTAACCCCTGTATGGGAAGGGAGTTGGGGTAGTGCCGTCAGTGTACCTCACGTGGTGCACTGTAAGCATCACTTACGTACTTTGCAGCGTCCCTTCGGCCCCTAACTGTAACCCTTTTCCTTCCATTTACTATACCTCCATTCATACTCTCTTTCTCCAGGTTACTTTCCACCTCCTGCTAACAGCTGTTTCTACATTATTTCCAGAGCTGAATGTCCTAAATTTTATATTCCAGTCAAGTCCAATTCGACGATAACATTATGTAATACAACTGATTTTAAGAGAAGTCAAATTCTTTCCTTTTTCGTCTAGAAAATTCCTTCTACACTCACTAGTGTGGTCTCGACAGTTCCTCCTCCTTTGCTTAAACCAGATGGCTCTGTCACTCAGTGTCAGAATGAAAAAAGCAATCATTTTGGCTGATGTGTCTGACGGTAAATTGAGCAACGTCTTATTCCTGTTTCCCCGAAGTTAGTTTAGATTTTCCATTCCGTGAAATGTAGAATCTTTGACTCAGTCTTAATATTTAAAGACTATAGAGCCGTATGATATTCTCTCTGTTTTTTTTTTTTTTTGTGAAAAACTGAACTTGAGATTATTTAGCTCCAAAATCATCTATTATTTTTGTATGTTAGCCAGAAATGGTTAATTTTACAAGTCGGAGAATTGGTAATACCTAGACTGTGTTTTGAACTCTTTCTTGGCAAAGCTTCTTAATGCCAGTGTTGAAAGTAACTATCTGTTCCCTAGTCTGCATTTTGCCTTTCACAAGAACCTGGTACTTGTATCAAGTAGCAAAGACCTGATCTTTGTTGTTAAGCTGCACAGACTTGAACAGATATCTTGCATTTCTCGCAGAAATGTGAAGAATGTTTATTTTCGGATTTTTCTTTGTTTTAAAGCTGCACAGACTTGAACAGACATCTTGCATTTCTCGCAGAAATGCGAAGAATGTTTATATCCGGATTTTACTGTTTTTAAGCTGCACAGACTTGAACAGAAATCTTGCATTTCTCGCAGAAATGTAAAGAATGTTTATTTTCGGATTCTACTTTGTTTTAAAGCTGCACAGACTTGAACAGAAATCTTGCATTTCTCATAGAAACGTTAAGAATGTTTATTTTCGGATTTTACTTCGTTTTAAAGCTGCACAGACTTGAACAGAAATCTTGCATTTCTCATAGAAATGTGAAGAATGTTTATTTTCGGATTTTACTTTGTTTTAAACCTGCACAGACTTGAACGGACATCTTGCATGTCTCATACAAATGTGAAGAATGTTTATTTTCGAATTTTACTTTGTTTTAAACTGCACAGACTTTAAAAGAAATCTTCACATTTCTCATAGAAATGTGAAGATGTTTATTTTCTGAATTTACGAGTCAATTAGACGGAAAATATTAAACAGCACACAAAGTCAGTCGCGAAAATCGTTCAATGTGTCTCCCATATAGCGAAGAAGATTTAATTGAAAATTTTCTGATCCGAAATAATCTACAATCTACAAAGAATTAAAATACCATCTCACAAAATTAATTTATTTACGCTAATTTTGAGTACTTTGAGGTCTCTGCAATTATGTTCAGAAGATAATTTTCATACAGTGAGAGAGAGAGAGAGAGAGAGAGAGAGAGAGAGAGAGAGAGAGAGAGAGAGGGAGAGAGAGATGGGGAAAATACTTGTAGCTGAAGATAATGATATGTATATATCAAGGTGAGAGAGAGAGAGAGAGAGAGAGAGAGAGAGAGAGAGAGAGAGAGAGAGAGAGAGAGAGAGAGAGAGAGAGAGAGAGAGAGAGAAAAGTACAATCTTTTCAGTGGACGAAGATAAAATGTCATAAGGAAGGCGTGCATGGAGAGAGAGAGAGAGAGAGAGAGAGAGAGAGAGAGAGAGAGAGAGAGAGAGAGAGAGAGAGAGAGAGCAGAAAATAATCTTAGTGGCCGAAGATAAGAAAATGTTCATATGAAGGCGTAAGACGAGAGAGAGAGAGAGGGAGGGAGGGAGAGAGAGAGAGAGAGAGAGAGGAAAATATTCTTTCAGTGGACGAAGATAAAATGTTCATATGAGGGCGTACGACGAGAGAGAGAGAGAGAGAGAGAGAGAGAGAGAGAGAGAGAGAGAGAGAGAGGGGGGAGGGGGGAGGAAAAATATATAATCACATCTCGGCGGACAATTCCTTTACATTTCATTTGGCCTTTCTCTTTGATGCCTCAAGACTCGTTTTCAACTCATTCCGTGTCAATTGATCGCCGTCCCCAAAGAGCCTCAGAGGCTCCGGCGTCGGGTTTAATGAACAGGTATTTCAAGGGTGATATAAGACCCAGGGAATTAATCAAAGCATGATGGGAACTGGGGATGAACTGTCAACCCCTTAAAAAGAATTCCAAGACTTAAAAAAAAAATTCTTTTTGAATGGTTTTAAATTTAAAGGTATTTTATGGGATTTTTGTCCCCTTGCAGCTAAGACCTCTTTTTAAAAAATGTTTTTTAATGGTCTAAACAAGTAGTTGATGGGATTTTTGTCACATTACCGCTGGGACATGATTTTTTTTAATGGTCTAAATCGTAAAGGTAGTTGATGGGATTTTTGTCACCTTGCACTTGAGACTTTTTTTTGATGGTCTAAAACATGAAGGTAGTTGATGGGATTTTTGTCACGTTACCGCTGAGACATCCCTTTTTTTTTTGTAATGGTCTAAATCGTAAAAGTAGTTGATGTGATTTTTGTCACCTTGAAGCTGAGACCCTTTTTTAATGGTCTAAAACAAGAAGGTAGCTGATGGGATTTTTGTCACCTTACCGCTGGGACATCCGTTTTCTTTTTTCTTTTTATAATGGTCTAAATCGTAAAAGTAGTTGATGGGATTTTTGTCACCTTGAAGCTGAGACCTTTTTTTAATGGTCTAAAACATGAAGGTGGCTGATGGGATTTTTGTCACCTTACCGCTGGGACATCCTTTTTCTTTTTTCTTTGTAATGGTCTAAATCGTAAAGGTAGTTGATGGGATTTTTGTCACCTTGACGCTGAGACCTTTTTTTAATGGTCTAAAACATGAAGGTAGTCGATAGGATCTTTGTCACCTTGCAGCTGAGACCTTCTTTTAATGGTCTAAAACACGAAGGTACTTATGGGATTTTTGTTACCCTGCATCTAAGACCTCTTATTTTTTTAGTGGACTGAAACTAAAAAAGTAGTGCATGGGATTTTTGATAAGAATGTATGACTGTCACCTTGAAACGTATTACAGCAAAGTAAAGGGAACTGGAAAACCCAGTGCTGTACAAACTTAGGGGTATTTTATCTTTTAGGGATATGGGAAATAGCTGCGGTTCCCACAAAATTCGAAGGAACTGGTCACTGGACCAAGATCGACTTTCTATAAGGAAGAATAATTGGAATATACACGACCATAGTCAAACAGGATTCAAAATACTTGGCTACTGTCATATATAACTTCAGCATAACTATAACGGAGTTTGCTTATGGTTAATCATCTCATCCCATTTCATCGTGATTAAAGTTTTTTTCCATTGTATAATAATATCACCGTGTTTTTAAAAATCATTTCTGCGGATCTGATTACCTTCTTTATTTATCTTTCTTGATAAAAAAATCTTTGAGCTCTTCTCATATTCATATGAAGGACCCCTAGGAAAAACACTGATCTATTTAATTCTACGAAGAAGAGATTTCTCAATATAATTTCATACAGGTGTCAACTAGTTTCCGAATTCTATATATTTCTACTCACGCCAGTGCAGTGCTATGATAGCAATGAAGAACTATATCAGTCAAGTGCATTAAATATATTATATATATATATATATATATATATATATATATATATATATATATATATATTTTTTTTTTTTTACATTACAGCTAGTTGTGACAAGAAATATATATATATATATATATATATATATATATATATATATATATATATATATATATACATACGAGTATATATATATATATATATATATATATATATATATATATATATATATATATATATATATATATATATATATGATGTGTGTAGATATATCTTTAAATATTTCTGTTGCAATAGTATATAAAAATATATATAAATATATATATATATATATATATATATATATATATATATATATATATATATATATAGTATATATATATATATATATATATATATATATATATATATATATATATATATATATATATATATATATATATATATATATATATATATATATATATATAATGTGTGTATGGCCATAATCAACTTTTACAACGAACTGAATTCATTATATCTATTGATATGTAAGCCAAGTAAACAAAATGTACAATCATTTTCGTTATTCATATTCTTTCAAAGGAAACTGAAAGACCTTTACCAGTACACTGGTCTCATGGCTGAAAGAATTTACCTCATTATTCCATTCGCAAACATTAAATTTTTCATACCTTAATTTAAATGAGGGCATTTTGTTCTCTATTACATATTTCTTGGAAATATGACGCCATCCGTCATTTACCAGTGTTATCAACGATGTTATTAACCCAGATATTTAAGAGTAGAGAGCTTTTTAGATAATTAACAGCTTGTAATATTTTCATTCAGTGGAATTATCGCAATGATTTGAAGATGTTCAGTTTGAAATTAAAACACGATGTGATTGAATGAACACTTCAATATACAATTTGTAGCTGAGTTTTGTGAGACAATTTTTTATTTCAGGTTTTTTTTTTTGTAGAAGTTTGTGATTACTGAAAATTTTTGTAAAGCCTCCACAGTCCCAATAGTGTAAAATATCTCATCTAATAGTACATCGCTTTTGATTATAAAAACATACACACACACACACACAAACACACACTTGGACACACGCACACACACACATATATACATATATACTGTATATATATATATATACACAGAGAGAGAGAGAGAGAGAGAGAGAGAGAGAGAGAGAGAGAGAGAGAGAGAGCCAATTAATTAAAATATACAGTATTCATATATCTCGTAAGTTAAAATATGATTTATCACTCTCATATGCTCCCTATATGACTACAGTAAAAATAAAATAACTTTTTGTAAGTAGACAGTATACCTTCTCATTCAGAATCTGAAAGTATTACGGATACATTAAGAAAGACATCATTAAACAATATAATGCATAATACAAGGCAAAATTCAATTTATATTCAAGCTCTACTGACATTCGTTAATGTTTAGAAACGTCACTTAATAGCTTTTATGTATCTTTAAGTGACAGATTTTATGCATGTGCTAACCGTTAAAAAGCTAATTTGGATGATGCGTTTCCTATTGTAAGAATTTATCAGTTAGACTTTCAGATTCTCTCTCTCTCTCTCTCTCTATAAATTTATTTATTTATCTATCTCGCTCTTTCTCACTATCAATCTATCGATCTGCCTATCCATCTCTCTCTCTCTCTCTCTCTCTATACATTTATTTATTACCTATCTCGCTCTTTCTCACTATCAGTCTATCGATCTACCTCTCTCTCTCTCTCTCTCTCTTTCTCCCCGCGCGAACATACTGCCAACACTTGAAGCTTAGCCGAGATATTAAGTCCCATTTAGTATTCATTCGGCCCAAATTACGTTATCACAAAGCCGTTCGCTGCTCGGCAATGGCTCTGTAATACTACAAGCAAGCCCTTTCATAGTTTCCGAAGCTTACTTCTGTTTACAACGTCCTCGGCTGTTCATGGTAGATGGAAGAAGCAATATCGAGTTCTCATTCCTGAGAGTCCGGTGGCCACCGTTCGCAAAATTCCTGTGGCGTCCGAGCTCCTGGTAGTGATCCAGAATTAAGAATAAAACCCACAAATTGGAGAATGAATATATTGAAGATATCCGCTCATGGTGGTGATCCAGAATTAAGAATAAAACCCACTAATTGAAGAATGGATATGCTTAAGAACGCCGCATCCTGGTGATTCTGAATTAAAAATAAAACCCACTAACTGGAGAATTAATATGTTTAAGAACTCCGCTCCTGGTGATTCTGAATTAAAAATAAAACCCACAAATTGGAGAATTAACATGTTTAAGAACTCCGCTCCTGGTGATTGTGAATTAAAAATAAAACCCACAAATTGGAGAATGAATATGTTTAAGAACTCGGCTCCTGGTGATTCTGAATTAAAAATAAAACCCACAAATTGGAGAATGAATATGTTTAAGAACTCCGCTCCTGGTGATTCTGAATTAAAAATAAAACCCACAAATTGGAGAATGAATATGTTTAAGAACTCCGCTCCTGGTGATTCTGAATTAAAAATAAAACCCACAAATTGGAGAATGAATATGTTTAAGAACTCCGCTCCTGGTGAATCTGAATTAAAAATAAAACCCACAAATTGGAGAATGAATATGTTCAAGAAATCCGCTCCTGGTGATTCTGAATAAAGGATTCGCCAGTATAATCACGAAATATGAAAAAAATCCTGCAAACTGTAGAATGAATAAGTTTAAGAACTCCGCTCCTGGTGATTGTCAATTAAAAATAAAACCTACTAATTGGAGAATATATACTTAAGAAATTCGCTCCTGGTGATTCAGAATAAAGGATTCGCCAGTATAATCGCGAGATGTGAAAAACCTACAAATTGGAGAATAAATATACTCAAGAAATCTGCTCCTGGTGATTCTGAATGAAGAATAAAACCTACTAATTAGTTAATATATATATTTAAGAAATCCGCTTCTGGTGATTTCGGATAAAGAATTCGTCAATATAATCGCGAGATATGAAAAGAAAAAACAAATTGGAATAAGTGGAGAACAGAAGAGGATGCATAAACGGCAAATGCAGAAACTAAAACCAGTAAACTGGTTAAGATAAAAGAGAGGAACATAATTTTGCCAAAAAAAAAGAAAAAAAAAAACACACAAATTAGAGGATAAAAATATTTAAGAAATTCACACACAGCTTCGGAGCGTCATGCTCCCTTCTTCAGTTTGGAGACACTGAACAAGTTTCAGTGTCTCCACAGTGAAGAGGGAGCATGGAACTCCGAAACATATGTGGATTTCTTATATATATTTATTCTCCAATCTGTGTTTTTTTTTTAAATCATGATCTTCCCTTTTACCTTAACCAGTTACTGATTTGCGTTTCTGTATTTACTATTTATACATTCTTTTCTGTTCTCCATTTTTTTAAAATCATGTTCTTGCCTTTTACCTTAACCAGTTGCTGGTTTTCGTTTCTGTATTTGCCGTTTATGCATCTTCTTCTGTTCTCCAATTTGTGTGTGTGTGTGTGTTTTTTTTTTAAATAATCGCGAAATATGTTGACTGATACTCTTTCGCTTCTTAAGGGAACATTATATAGCTATTATATTGATAAATAATTACTACTGGTGTTTTATTTAATTTCTAATTATTTATTACCACAGATGCACTGTGAGCGCCCTATTGAAGCAGCCTCGTATTAACGTGCTGATTGCAAAACCTACGAATAAAAGTGCATTTAATCAATTGTGAAGACCATTTGGTTAAAATTCCAGTAAATGTGAGTATCAGAACACGTGTTCATGATTCAAATATTATGCGTATACGCGCTTACGCATGGTTATAAATTTCTACCTCACATCGGGATCGAACCCAAGTGAATCTAATGAAAGGCAAAGGCGCTACCAACGTGATTTAGGCCTAGCATACTGTTGGTTAAGTGCTATTTTAAATATGCTTTGAATTTTATATAACAATATATATATATATATATATATATATACATATATATATAGATAGATATATATTATATGTTTATATATATATGAATATATATATAGATGAGTGTATATATATATATATAAATATATATATATATATATATATATTATATGTATTTTATATATATATAATATATATATATATATATATATATATATATATATATATATATATATATATATATATGTTTATATATATATATATATATATATTTATGTATGTAGTGTGTATATATATATATATATATATGTATATATATATATATATATATACTTGTTTATATATATATATATATATATATATATATATATATATATTTATATATATATATATATATATATATATATATATATATATATAAAGTGGAGAGAGAGAGAGAGAGAGAGAGAGAGAAAGAGAATTCCATTACATTTCCTTCGCCCGGCGCCTTTGATGTCCCAAAGACTCCTTTTAACTTCTTTCCCGTCAACTGATCTTTTTCCTCCAAGCGTCTTAAAGGTTCCACTGCCAGGTTTAATGAACGTGTGTTCTTGGAGGGCCAATGTATGACAGACAGAATTGGCTGAATTGATCAGATTTAGACGAAGTATGATTCAATTCTAGTGAATTGTGTCTTCAAGATGTCCTACATTAACAAGGAAACTGTGGGTGGCTGCAGAAAGCTTGTAGGTGTAGAGAATTGTTTTCAAGATATCTTAAATTACCGAGGAACTGCAGGTGGGTGTATAAAGCTTATAGGTGAAGAAGATTGTCTTTAAGATATCCTAGGTTAACAAGGCAGCTGCCGGTGGGTGTGGAAAGCTTGTAGATGTAGAGAACTGTGCCTTCAAGAAATCCTAGGTTAACAAGGCAACTGTAGGTGGGTATAGAAAGCTTGTAGGTATAGAGAATTGTGTCTTCAAGATATCCTACAACAACAAGGCAACTGCGGGTGGGTAAAGAAAGCTTGTAGGTGTAGAGGATTGTGCCTTAAGATATCCTCCGTTAACAAGGCAACTGCGAGTGGGTGTAGAAAGCTTGTAGGTGTAGAGAATTGTGTCTTCAAGATATCCTACATTAACAAGGCAACTGTAGGTGGGTGTAGAAAGCCTGTAGGTGTAGAGAATTGTGTCTTCAAGATATCCTACATTAACAAGGCAACTGTAGGTGGGTGTAGAAAGCGTGTAGGTGTAGAGAATTGTGTCTTCAAGATATCCTACATTAACAAGCAACGTGGGTGGGTGTAGAAAGCATGTAGGTGTAGAGAATATGTCTGCAAGATATCCTACATTAACAAGCAACGTGGGTGGGTGTAGAAAGCGTGTAGGTGTAGAGAATTGTGTCTGCAAGATATCCTACATTAACAAGCAACGTGGGTGGGTATAGAAAGCTTGTAGGTGTAGAGAAGTGTATCTGCAAGATATCCTACATTAACAAGCAACGTGGGTGGGTGTAGAAAGCTTGTAGGTGTAGAGAATTGTGTCTTCAAGATATCCCATTAACAAGCAACGTGGGTGGGTAAAAAGCTGCAGGTGTGGGAGAATTGTGTCTTCAAGATATCCCCATTAACAAGCAACGTGGGTGGTGAAAGCTTGTAGGTGTAGAGAAATGTGTCTTTAAGATATCCTACATTAACAAGCAACGTGGTGGGTGTAGAAAGCTTGCAGGTATGGAGAATTGTGTCTTCAAGATATCCTACATTAACAAGCAACGTGGGTGGGTGTAGAAAGCGTGTAGGTGTAGAGAATTGTGTCTTCAAGATATCCTACATTAACAAGCAACGTGGGTGGGTGTATAAAACTTGTAGGTGTAGAGAATTTGTCTGCAAGATATCCTACACTAACAAGCAACGTGGGTGGGTGTAGAAAGCGTGTAGGTGTAGAGAATTGTGTCTGCAAGATATCCTACATTAACAAGCAACGTGGGTGGGTATAGAAAGCTTGTAGGTGTAGAGAAGTGTGTCTGCAAGATATCCTACATTAACAAGCAACGTGGGTGGGTGTAGAAAGCCTGTAGGTGTAGAGAATTGTGTCTTCAAGATATCCTACATTAACAAGCAACGGGTGTGGTGTTTTGCAGGGGTGTGAGAATTGTGTCTTCAAGATATCCTACACAACAAGCAACGTGGTGGGTGTAGAAAGCTTGCAGGTGGAGAATTGCGTCTTCAAGACATCCTACATGAACAAGCAACGTGGGTGGGGTGTAGAAAGCTTGTAGGTGTAGAGAATTGTGTCTGCAAGATATCCTACATTAACAAGCAACGTGGGTGGGTGTAGAAAGCATGTAGGTGTAGAGAATTGTGTTTTCAAGATATCCTACATTAACAAGCAGCGTGGGTGGGTGTAGAAAGCATGTAGGCGTAGAGAATTATGTTTTCAAGATATCCTACATTAACTAGCAACGTGGGTGGGTGTAGAAAGCTTGCAGGTGTGGAGAATTGTGTCTTCAAGATATCCTACATTAACAAGCAACGTGGGTGGATGTAAAGAGCATGTAGGTGTAGAGAATTATGTTTTCAAGATATCCTACATTAACAAGCAACGTGGGTGGGTGAAGAAAACATGTAGGTGTAGAGAATTGTGTTTTCAAGATATCCTACATTAACAAGCAACGTGGGTGGGTGTAGAAAGCTTGCAGGTGTGGAGAATTGTGTCTTCAAGATATCCTACATTAACAAGCAACGTGGGTGGGTGTAGAAAGCTTGTAGGTGTAGAGAATTGTGTCTGCAAGATATCCATATTAATGCAACGGGTGGGTGTAGAAAGCTTGCAGGTGTGGAGAATATGCGTCTTCAAGATATCCTACATTAACAAGCAACGTGGGTGGGTGTAGAAAGCTTGTAGGTGTAGAGAAATGTGTTTTTAAGATATCCTACATTAACAAGCAACGTGGGTGGGTGTAGAAAGCACGTAGGTGTAGA
Organism: Macrobrachium rosenbergii; assembly: GCF_040412425.1. Lineage (NCBI taxonomy): Eukaryota > Metazoa > Arthropoda > Malacostraca > Decapoda > Palaemonidae > Macrobrachium > Macrobrachium rosenbergii. Next base: position 14,454,893 of record NC_089799.1, read on the forward strand.
GAATTTGTGTTTTCAAGATATCTTGGCATTAACAAGCAACGGGTGGGTAGAAAGCTTGCAGGTGTGAGAATTAACTTCAAGATATCCTACCTTAACAAGCAACCTGGGTGGGTGCAGAAAGCTTGTAGGTGTAGAGAATTGCGTCTGCAAGATATCCTACATTAACAAGCAACATGGGTGGGTGTAGAAAGCATGTAGGTGTAGAGAATTGTTTTCAAGATATCCTACATTAACAAGCAACGTGGGTGGGTGTAAAAAGCTTGCAGGTGTGGAGAATTGTGTCTTCAAGATATCCTACATTAACAAGCAACGTGGGTGGGTGTAGAAAGCTTGCAGGTGTGGAGAATTGTGTCTGCAAGATATCCTACATTAACAAGCAACGTGGGTGGGTGTAGAAAGCTTGCAGGTGTGGAGAATTGTGTCTTCAAGATATCCTACATTAACAAGCAACGTGGGTGGGTGTAGAAAGCATGTAGGTGTACAGAATTGTGTCTGCAAGATGTCCTACATTAACAAGCAACGTGGGTGGGTGTAGAAAGCTTTCAGGTGTGGAGAATTGTGTCTTCAAGATATCCTACATTAACAAGAACATCTGAAGGTGGGAGTAGAAAGCTTGTAGGTGTAGAGAATTGTGTTTTCAAGATATCCTATATTAACCACGCAGCTGTGGGTGGGTGTAGAAAGCTTGTAGGTGTAGAGAATTGTGTCTTCAAGATATCCTACATTAAAAAGGCAACTTACGTAGGTATAGAAAGCTTGTGGGTGTAGAGAATTGTGTCTTTAAGATATCCTACATAAACGAGGCCACTGTGGGTAGGTATAGAAATCTTGTAGGTGTAGAGTATAGTGCCTTAAAGGGGATGTATTGTTTGAAAGTAAAATATACATAATTGAAAGCAGACTGTGATGAGGAAATGTATTAACACATACTATGTGCTAATACATAGAATGTGGAAGAGTAATTCAATATGTGTAAAATTATGAAATTGGAAGTAGACTCGGGTGAGTAAATGTTAGATGAATTATGTGTTAATACATATGGATGAGCAATTCAGTGTATGTAATGGTAGGGAAATGAATTAGGTGTTTATACATGAAATGTGGAGGAGCAATTCAATGTTGGTAATATGCTGGAAAATGAATTATGTGTTTATACATGAAATATGGAAGAGTAATTCAATGTATGTAATGGCGGGGAAATGAATTATGTGTTTGTAAAAGAAATGTAGAAAAGTAATTCAATGTGGGTAATATGTTGGAAAATGAATTATGAATGTGTTTATACATGAAATACAGAAGAGTAATTCAATGCATGTAATGGTGGGAAAATGAATTATGTGTTTACAAAAGAAATGTGGAAGAGTAGTTCAATGTATGTAATGGTGGGGAAATGAATTATGTGTTTATACAAGAAATGTGGAAGAGTAATTCAATGTATGTAATGGTGGGAAAATGAATTATGTGCTTATAAAAGAAATGCGGAACACTAATTCAATGTATGTCATGGTAGGGAAATGAACTGTGTTTATAGAGGAAATGTGGAGGAGTAATTCAATGTGGGCAATATGTGGGAAAATGAATTGTGTGTTTATACATGAAATATGGAAGAGTAATTCAATGTATGTAAAAGTGGCAAACGAAAAATACCTGATGTATTACCTGACCAGTACTAGGCTGAACCGTAATTCGAGCTGGAAAATTTCCACTGGTTACTAAGAGTTCAAAGGGATTCTAGGACTATACTAAAGACAACCGAGGTATTATGCGGGAAATGAAAAGAGATGAAGAGAACGTGGGCAAGAATTAAAGCTATAGAGACAGAAGTTACTACAGGGGAGTTTGAATAAAATGTTCACGGATGACGTCACGACCATTTTTCTGAGTCAACATCTTTAATTGTCTGTGAAAGAAAACTACTGAGATGGCTATTAGTCTGTCCGCCCTCAGATCTTAAAAACTACTGAGGCTAGAGGGCTGCAAATTGGTACGTTGATCAGCCAACCTCCAACTATCATACATAACAAATTGCAACCCTCTAGCCTCTGTTATTTTTATTTTATTAAAAGTTAAAGTTATCCATGATCGTGCGTCTGGCACCGCTATAGGTGCCAACAACACAGGCCACCACCAGGCCATGGTAGAAAGTTTCATACAGCATTATACGCTGTGTAGAAAACGCGACTGCGCCGAAGAAACTTCGGCGCATTTTTTACTTGTTTCCCTTGACCGTGATTTCAATATTGTTTGAGGACAATAAAATGGGCCAAGATATGACATGTTTTCAACATGTTTCAAATTGTTTTCATGTGAATGAAAAACCAAACGTTCACACAAAGTATGTGACTTATAGAAATATAACTGACTTCTAGTGGCAATTCATTCTGTTATTGTTGGATCTGATATTAAACTTAATGCTGATATACTTACTGAATTCGATATTATTCAATGTGTATTTCTATTTTATTCAGCTACAACAACGAGTTTCTTAGTCAACGATTAATACTTTTAACAAAAGCCTTTACAGTATATATATATATGTATATATATATATATATATATATATATATATATATATATATATATATATATATATATATATATATGAGGATTAAAAGCATGTTTTCACAATATTTAACAAATAGTAATTTAGACTTAAATTACATTGTGATGAATATATCAATCAATAATAATAATATTAAAAAAAATAATTATAGAACCTTGACGTCTTATAAAAAAAAAAGAATACTAAAAGGCTGACTGTTTTGTCACAACTTAATGACCGATTTCCTCTTACCTAGCACCGCGAAAAACAATGGCCGTATAAGTAAGCTACTTCACAAGAGCCTGCTGTGATGTTGGGAATGACAAAGAAACAGCAGACTCGTGAGATTCAGTTCCAAGAAAACGATCGTTCAACATCACTCCTCGTCAGAAGTTCCACGTCAATGGCGCGACGCTGAAAAAAGTTGAGGGAAGCTCCTTTTAGTTTTCTGTAGAAGAAAACTATTGAGTTGGCTTTTTGTCTGTCCGTCAGCACTCTTTCTGTCTGCCCTCAGACTTTAAAAACTGCTGAAGCCAGAGGGCTGCAAATTGGTATGTTGATCATCCACCCTCCAATCATCAAACACACCAAACTGCAGCCCTCTAACCTCAGTAATTTTTATTTCATTTAAGGTTAAAGTTAGCCATGAGCGTGCGTCTGGCAACGGAATAAGACAGACCAACACCGGGCCGTGGCTAAAGTTTCATGGGCAGCGGCTCACACAGTATTATATGCTGTACAGAAAACTCGACTGCGCTGAAGAAACTTTGGCGCATTTTTTACTTGTTATTGATTTCAGCCACAAGAAACAACAGTCTGTTTACTGACGTTGCTGAGTTACCCCCAACTTGAGATAAAGGAATCTCCCTGATTATATCAAATGGATATGGTCTTCAGGTAACTTGGTTCTCACAGCTTAGTCTTCCAGTTACCTTGGTTCTCCTAGCTTTGTCTTCGAGTTAACTTGGTTCTTATAGCTTAGTCTTCCAGTTAACTTGGTTCTCATAGCTTAGTCCTCTTGTTAACTTGGTTCTCATAGCTTAGTCTTCCAGTTAACTTGGTTCTATTAACTTAGTCTTCCAGTTAACTTGGTTCTCATAGTTTAGTACTCCAGTTAACTTGGTTCTCATAGCTTAGTCTTCTAGTTAACTTTGTTCTCATAGCTTAATCTTTCGGTTAACTTGGCTCTCATAGCTTAGTCCTCCAGTTAACTTGGTTCTAAAGGCCTAGTCTTCGAGTTAACTTGGTTCTCATAGCTTACTCTTCCAGTTAACTTGGTTCTAAACACTTACTCTTCCAGTTAGCTTGGATCTCATAGCTTAGTCTTCCAATTAACTTGGCTCTCATAGCATTGTCTTCCAGTTAATTTGGTTCTCATAGCTTAGTCTTCCAGTTAACTTGGTTCTCACAGCTTAATCTTCCAGTTAACTTATTTCCCATAGCTTAGTCTTCCAGTTAACTTGGTTCTCACAGCTTAGTCTTCCAGTTAACTTAGTTCCCATAGCTTAGTCTTCCAGTTAACATGGTTCTCATAGCTTAGTCTTCCAGTTAACTTGGTTCTCATAGCTTAGTCTTCCAGTTAACTTGGTTCTCATAGCTTAGTCTTCCAGTTAACTTGGTTCTCACAGCTTAGTCTTCCAGTTAACTTGGTTCTCATAGCTTAGTCTTCCAGTTAACTTGGCTCTCGCAGCTTAGTCTTCTAGATAACTTGTTTTCAGCTTAGCCTTCCACATAACTTGGTTCTCACAGCTTAGTCTTCCAGTTAACTTGGTTCTCATAGCTCAGTCTTCCAGTTAACTTAGTGCTCATAACTTGGTTCTCTCCATTTTGGTTCTCACTTAGTTTTGCACAGCTTAGTCTCTCCACAGTTAACTTAGTCTCCAGTTAACTTGGCTCACAGCTTAGTCTTCCAGATAACTTGGTTAACTTAGTTCCTTAACTTGGTTGGCAGCTTCTTCCAGTCTTGGTTCCATAGCCAAGTCTAAGCATTAGTCTCTCATAGCTTAGTCTCTCCAGTTAACTTGGTTCTAGTTCTCACAATTCTTAGTCTTCCAGTTAACTTGGTTCTTAGCAGCTTAGTCTTCCAGTTAACTTGGTTAGTCTTCATAGCATTAGTCTTCCAGTTAACTTAGGCTCACAGCTTAGTCTTGGTCACAGATAACTTGGTTCTCATAGCTTAGTCTTGGTTCTCAGCCAAGTCTTCCAGTTAACTTGGCTCTCACAGCTTAGTCTTCCAGATAACTTGCTCTTCCAATTAACTTGGCTCTCAGCTTAGTCTTCCAATTTGGTTCATAATCCAGTTAACTTGGTTGGCATTGCTTAGCTCTTCCAGTTAAACTTGGTTCTCATAGCTTTGTAAGTCTTCCAGCATACAGCTTAGTTAGTCCAGATAACTTGCTTTCACAGCTTAGCTCCTAGTTAACTTGGTTCTCCACAGCTTAGCTCCACAGTTTAAATCTCCAGTTAACTTTGGTTCTTCCCAGCTTAAATCTTCCAGTTAACTTGGTTCTCACAGCAGCTTAGTTAACTTAGTTCTACAGCTTTGGATAACTTGTTTTTCAGCTAAGTCTTCCACACAACTTGGTTCTCATAGCAGCTTAGTCTTGGTTCTCAGTTTAGTTAAAGCATTGGTTCTCTAGCAGCCAGCTTTTAACTTGGTTCTTCCAGTCTAACTTAGTTCTCACAGCCAGCCTTAGTCTCTCCAGTTAACTTGGTTCTCACAGCTATTTAACTTGTCTCTCCAGTTAACTTGGTTCTCAACTAGCTCAGTCTTCCAGTTAACTTGGTTCTCACAGCCAAGTCTTCCAGTTAACAGCTAACTCTGTTAACGGTTCTCAGCTTAGTCTTCTAACTTGGTTCTCAACTCTTCTAGGTTCTCACAGCTTAGTCTTCCAATTAACTTGGCTCTCATAGCTTAGTCTTCCAGTTAATTTGGTTCTCATAACTAAGTCTTCCAGTTAACTTGGTTCTCACAGGTTAGTATTCAGTTAACTTGGTTCTCATAGCTAAGGCTTCCAGTTAACTTGGTTCTCACAACTAAGTATTCCAGTTAACTTGGTTCTCATAGCTTTGTACTCTAGTCAACTTGGTTCTCACAGCTTAGTCTTCCAGTTAACTTGGTTCTCATAGCTTAGTCTTCCAGTTAACTTGGTTCTCATAGCTAAGTCTTACAGTTAACTTGGTTCTCATAGCTTAGTCTTCCAGTTAACTTGGTTCTCACAGGTTTTTCTTCCAGTTAACTTAGTTCTCACAGCTTAGTCTTCCAGTTAACTTGGTTCTCATAGCTAAGTCTTCCTGTTAACTTGGTTCTCATAGCTAAGTCTTCCAGTTAACTTGGTTCTCACAGCTAAGTCTTCCAGTTAACTTAGTTCTCACAGCTTTTACTTCCAATTAACTTGATTCTCACAGCTAAGTCTTCCAGTTAACTCTGGCTGGTTCTCAGTCAACTTGGTTCCTAAGTCTTCCAGTTAACCTGGTTCTCATAAGGTTAGTCTTCCAGTCAACTTGGTTCTCATAGCTTAGTCTTCCAGTTAACTTGGTTAACTCAGGTTCATAGTCTCTCTCCAGTTAACTTGGTTCTCACAAGTCTTTTTAACTTCTACAGTTAACTTCCAGTTCCTCTTCAGCTGTTAAGTCTTCCAGTTAACTTGGTTCTCATAGCTAAGTCTTCCAGTTAACTTGGTTCTCAACTTAGTTCTAAGCTCTTCCAGTTAACTTGGTTCTCACAGCTAAGTCTTCCAGTTAACTTGCTTCTCACTGTTAAGTCTTCCATTTAACTTGGTTCTCACAGCTAAGTCTTCCAGTTAACCTGGTTCTCACAGCTAAGTCTTCCTGTTAACTTAGTTCTCACAGCTTTCTTCCAGTTAACTTAGTTCTCACAGCTTAGTCTTCAAGTTAACTTGGTTCTCATAGCTAATTCTTCCAGTTAACTTGGTTTTCACAGGTAAGTCTTCCAGTTAACTTGGTTCTCACAGCTTAGTCTTCCAGTTAACTTGGTTCTCATAGCTTGGTCTTCCAGTTAACTTGGTTCTCACAGCTTAGTCTTCCAGTTAACTTGGTTCTCATAGCTTGGTCTTCCAGTTAACTTAGTTCTCACAGCTTAGTCTTCCAGTTACCTTGGTTCTCACAGCCTTTTTCTTCCAGTTAACTTAGTTCTCACAGCTTAGTCTTCCAGTTAACTTGGTTCTCACAGCTAAGTCTTCCAGTTAACTTGGTTCTCATAGCTTAGTCTTCCAGTTAACTTGGTTCTCACAGCTAAGTCTTCCAGTTAACTTGGTTCTCATAGCTTAGTCTTACAGTTAACTTGGTTCTCACAGCTTAGTCTTCTAGTTAACTTGGTTCTCACAGCTAAGTCTTCTAGTTAACTTGGTTGTCATAGCTACATCTTCCAGTTAACTTGGTTCTCACAGCTAAGTCTTCAGTTAACTTGGTTCTCATAGCTAAGTCTTCCAGTTAACTTGGTTCTCACAGCTTAGTCTTCCAGTTAACTTGGTTCTCATAGCTTGGCCTTCCAGTTAACTTGGTTCTCATAGCTTAGTCTTCCAATTAACTTGGTTCTCATAGTTTAGTCTTCCAGTTAACTTAGTTCTCATAGCTTAATCTTCCAGTTAACTTGGTTCTCATAGCTTAGTCCTCCAGTTAACTTGGTTCTCATAGGTAAGTCTTCCAGTCAACTTGGTTCTCATAGCTTAGTCTTCCAGTTAACTTGGTTCTCATAGCTAAGTCTTCCAGTCAACTTGGTTCTCATACCTTAGTCTTTCAGTTAACTTGGTTCTCACAGCTTAGTCTTCCAGTTAACTTAGTTCTCACAGCTTAGTCTTCCAGTTAACTTTGTTCTCATAGCTTAGTCTTCCAGTTAACTTGGTTCTCATAGCTTAGTCTTCCATTAACTTGGTTCTCATAAGCTTTCAGTCTTCTCTAGTTAACTTGGTTCTCATAGCTTAGTCTTCCAGTTAACTTGGTTCTCATAGCTTAGTCTTCCAGTTAACTTGGTTCTCATAGCTTAGTCTTCCAGTTAACTTGGTTCTCATAGCTTAGTCTTCCAGTTAACTTGGTTCTCACAGCTTAGTCTTCCAGTTAACTTGGTTCTCACAGCTTAGCAGTCTTCCTGGAGATGTACATCAAATAAGTATAGGCTAAATAAAAGTTTAATATTTCTGTTCATACTGCGCAGCAATCTCTTGCACTGAAAGCCGAGTAAGGATTATATATAAAATTCAAAGAAATTTAGTATCAAAAGAATATGAGTCTTATTTTGATATGATTTGATACAGTGATCCTATACGACAATTTTATGAGAAGTACTGGAAGATCAAGGGTTATATTTGCAGTTCCTGAAAATACATGAAATCAATATTTGTAATGGGAATCTCTTCAAATACTGAGATTTCTATTAGACAAGGATGAGCTTTTATAACCATTCCTAAAAATAATATCTGGGTATATGTATTACAAGGTGCTTCTGGGAAAATCAGTTTGTTAAAATGTTTTTAAGAAAATCAGTTTGTTTAAAATATTTTTAGACATGAAGTGAATGGGGTATTTTATGCCATTCAGAAAAGAACCAGGAAATAACTTGCTTTTGCCTTTAAAGCAGTCAGAGAGCCAAATGAGATGATGGATATTAATAAGACTCAGCTGCTCAAATATATTTTGTATTTGTCTGATTTCAGAATTACGTTTTCGTATAGTGATGATTGTTTGTATCCAGATAATTTTATCAGTTATGTCATTCTGCCATTCAAGTTCTCTAAACCAATCATTTGATATCATTCAAAATGCACATACATATCGACACACACACTTACATTTATGTGAATAAATAATCGAATATATATGTACATACAGGTGTGTGCATGTATATATATATATATATATATATATATATATATATATATATATATATATTTATATATAATTATATTTATTTAATATATATATAAATATTTGTATATTATATATATATATATATATATATATATATATATATATATATATATAGAGAGAGAGAGAGAGAGAGAGAGAGAGAGAGAGAGAGAGAGAGAGAGAGAGAGAGAGAGAGATATTATTCCAAGTATGATAACACTGAGAAAACTTTAAAAAAAAAATCCCCAGGCCCATGAATCCATTTCATGGATCTACAAACTCCAAAAAGCTGTTTTATTATTTTCCGCTGGAATTGTCTGGGAACATATACTTGAAACGTTTTTCAGGGATGAGTTTCATTACAGTACGTGGACAAAAGGTGGAATACTAATGTAAAACCTGATTGCTAATTTGCTGATACGCCTGGTCAGCGAACAGTTTGAATACGCATTAATTTCTCTCTCTCTCTCTCTCTCCCTGTGTGTGTGTGGATTCTAAACTAGAGAATATAATGTCTTCATTAGTGATATTTAGCCGGTTTTTTTTTGCGTAAATTACTGTTTTCCTTTTGTCTCTCATTCCCGCTGTATGCATATTATGCATATGTGTGTGTATGTATACACACACACACACACACATATATATATATATATATATATATATATATATATATATATATATAATTATATATATGTATATATATATATATATATATATACAATATATATATATATATATATATATATATATATATATATATATATATATATATATATATATATATATATATATATATATATATATCAGCTGGAATTGGGAAACAGGCGTATCACATATGTTGCGCTACTCTATCCTTTATATCAGTCTCTTGAAATCTGTATGACGGTGGCTCATTTCTCTGGTACTGTTGACACATTCTTAGGTTATTTCGGTGTGGGCAACTTAGCTGGTTCTGAGGCGTTTGTAGTTCCACACTGAATATATTAATTTATATACAACATTACTCCACCGTTCAGTCTGGGTAGCTATTTTGGTGAATAAATCACTTTATTTTAAGGTATCCTTTATTTCAGTTTATATGGAAACCTCTGGCATCTACGCCAATATAAACATTAAAATGAAGGACAACCTCAGTAGCTTGGGCGTTTGTAAATACTGTAGGCCAAGTATTCCCAAATGTCAGTGCAATGTTATAATAATATCACATAGGCTACTGTGAGCTGTTTGGCCTGTTAATTCTTGCGATTCAAGATGAATTCAAAACAAATGCTCAACTTAACTGATTTAGGTTCCACATTCTACCACAAGGAATCCTATTTCGTGATATATCAGGACAGATCATCAATAGGAAACAAATTGTTTTCCGTTAATATGTTACTTTTATTTATATTCTTGTCTGTAACTGTGGCTTCCAAGAGCTAGGAACCTCAATTCTGTTAGTATCATTGAAAGAGTTTTGCACAAATCTGAATCAGTAAACCTATTAAATAAATATACGAAGAAATTGAGAATAATTGTGAATAACGCATATATTATTAATCAAACAAAAATAAAAACTAATTTACTCGTTACTTTGTTCTTACTAGATACAAATCCCGTTTCACGTCTCTCAAAGCCCCAGTTTCTTGCTAAAACTGGCGTTAATGGAGCCCCTAAAATGCTATTGTGTATTCCATTATAGGCCTAACGAATGCTTTGCATACTAATTCATTGGAGTCCTCTGAACAATTTGCAAAGTTCCCTTGTAGACAGCTCAGTATGAGAGAGAGAGAGAGAGAGAGAGAGAGAGAGAGAGAGAGAGAGAGAGAGAGAGAGAGAGAGAGAGAGAGAGAGACTAATTAAACTCGATTTTTCCAGAGGGTAAATGCTTCACAATTGGCGCCTCTGTACTCCAGCAGCCCTGCTGTTGACAGATTACAATTGCTACGTGTTACACTAGACCAAGGCTCTACTTTAGCTCCATTAAATCGTGTAAATGTTGGAAATGAACGGTTCTCTTAACAAAAGAAAATAAAATTATATTTGAACGCTACCATTAAGTTTGATTATTATGGAAGGAAGGTCTTCTACATAAACTTTACGAACACTTCGGCGCCAAAATTATTTTCTTTAACATGTAGTTTTTTCAGTCATATACGCTTACTATATGTCTTGTATTACCTGATTTCTCAATCCACTTAAATGAAAAAAAGCTGCCTTGATTACCAAACAGGCTAATTTACGTGTTCTTTAGTTTTCTGAAAAGTAAACTATTGTGCCGGCTTTGTCTGTCCGTCCGCACTTTTTCTGTCCGCACTTTTTCTGTCCGCCCTCAGATCTTAAATACTACTGAGGCTAGAGGGCTGCAAATTGGTATCTTGATCATCCAAACTTCAGTCATCAAACATATAAAATTGCATCCCTTTAGCCTCAGTAGTTTTTATTTCATTTGTTAAAGTTAGCCATAATCGTGCTTCTGGCAACGATATAGGATAGGCCACCACCGGCACGTGGTTAAAGTTTCGTGGGCCGTGGCTCATACAGCATTATACCGAGACCACCGAAAAATAGATTATATTTGCGGTGGCCTTGATTATACGACGCACAGAAAACTCGATTGCGCCGCAGAAACTTCGGCCCGTTTTTTTACTTGTTTCTTTTTTTTCGGGGAATTCTTCAGATGTGAGAAATGAGAAAAATTTTACCTTTGTGGAAATACATTTTACTCGCATGCTGATGACTTAACTGGGTACAGTACCAAAATCAGTGGCACACAAGCTTTTGATGACAGTATTTCACCGCTTGACAAATAAAAGCATTCTTAAGGTAGATGTGACATTGAAGTTTATGGTACTAATTAATTGCTTCTATTTGGTTGGACAGATGCAGAATAGTACTTCATGCTCCCAATAATAACTTTCTCTGGCATAATACATACATACATACATACATACATACATATATACATTCATCCATAATAATACATACGTAGATATGTGTACTTCTATATATATACATACGTATTCATATATATATATATGTATATATGTATATATATATATATATATATATATATATATATATATATATATATATATATACACACACACACTACATACATACATGTCCACAGAATGCATACAGACTAATACCATGCAGTGATATATATATATATATATATATATATATATATATATATATATATATATATATATATATATATACATACATATATACACCCACGTGTCAGAAACAGCATGTTTTTTTTTTGTGATAAAGTTCAATAATCCCCAAGGTAGGTTGTGCCTGCATGCATCAGATATCTCTAGACAAAAGCTCCGTTATGTCAGAGAAATGCAGATTTCTTCGAAGGAAATCAACACAATCTCAACATGAAAACGATGAACTCTTGTGATTGCAATCAGGGTCCGCGGGAGACACTTATTCCTTGCATCCTGATTGCACTAATCATCTCTGTTGCAACGCTTTTCAAGTCACATTTCCGCGCAACAAAGGAAACGGGGGCACGTGTCTAATTACAACGCAAAATGTGTGTGGGTAATGATTAAAATGACGATAGAGAGACATCGTTAATAAGGAAGTCACATGATGATGATATAAGATGGTGAGAATTATTCCCTGTATTCAGTATTGGTTTCTATAACTTTTGTAATAAGTGGACTCCGCTTACTTCTTCATCATCTTATTATTATTATTATTATTATTATTATTATTATTATTATAAACGCTTGAATTCAAGTCAAGGCCCCTGTAGGCTTGTTCAATATGAACAGGCTACATGTTCTGAAATAATAATAATAATAATAATAATAATAATAATAATAATAACAATAATAATAATAATAATAATAATAATAATAATAATAATAATAATAATAAGTCATTCGGTAACGCTTGAATTCAAGTCAGTGGCCCCTGTAGGCTTGTTCAATATGAATAGGGTTCATGTTCTAAATAATAATAATAATAATAATAATAATAATAATAATAATAATAATAATAATAATTCAAGAAAGTATTTCGGTAATTTCATTTGTATGAGCACAAACAAACGCATACTGACACAAACATATTACATACCTTTGCAAAGGCGAAGCTTTGTAGCCTATCCTTTCTTATGCAAACAAAACAGGTTTTGAATGCACAGGAATAACTCCTATCACAATTTCCAAGCTTCCCGATGAAGCAAGTGCATTGAATAGGAAATTAACACGAGTTTACTCCTTTAACCTGTTAAAGGAGAGCAGTGGATAACTATTTAGGCAAAGGAGTATTAGTCGCAGCTGACCGAATTCAGTGTTCGTTTAACTGTAACTGCAGAAATTATCGTTGAGTTGGACTGTATATCTGGCATTACAACAGTTGTAACTGCATTTTGATGATTTACTGCAGTTCGCGTAGAGCAGAGCATTTGGATTTTCAGAGGGTATGCTGTGTGTGTATATATATGTGTGTATATATATATATATATATATATATATATATATATATATATATATATATACATATACTTCTGTGTATGTATTTATATATGTATATACACATATACATATATATACAGTATGTATCTATACATATATATATATATACTTGTATGTATATATATGTGTATATGTATCTATAAACATACATATAAATATATATATATATATATATATATATATATATATATATATATATATATTATATATATATATATATATATATATATATATATATATATATATATATATATATATATATAAACATAAAACCATCTATACATGTATATGGCCCATAACGTCCTCTTAACTTTCACTGGATCTACATCTGATTAAAACTCACATTTACATATTCACCAACCTGAATACAAATAAATACTAATCAACACACACAGACACACACGAACGCAAACTCAAAACACAAAAACACACAGCTGTTAAATAATCCCTAAATATTTCATTCCCTTCCATTATCTTGCACTCGATTTTTTTTTTTTTTTTTTTGCCGGTTTATGGCGCGTTCTGAAATGTCGAGAGTATGGCGGACTAACACTCTCCCATCCTTGCGTCCTCGTATAATTTATGCAGTGGGACTCACTCCTCTTTTGAATATGGTCCTGTATAACAGGGGCCTCCATAATCACGGACTTTGGGCTCTAAATTCGGCTGGATTGCGTTTTCACGTTGTCTGAATAAGACTTCATTGTGTTACCGTCGGCGAAGATTGCGGTGCAGATGTTTACAGTTTTAATAAAATATTTCTCCATAATTTTAATAAAATGATATTCTCCATAATTTCCCCATGAAAGTGTGCGAAGGTGAATCAATCAAATATTGTTCCATTTCTTCCTACGAAAATATGTAAACATGTAAAAAAATTTACCATTTTAATAAATTATTTCTCCACATTTCACGAAAGTGTACTAGTATGAAGTAATCGAATATTTTTCCATTTCTTGCTACAAAAATATGTAAGTATAAAAAGGAATTACAATTTTAATCAAATATTTCTCCATAATTTTCCATGAAAGCGTGCTAATACAAGTTAATCGAATATTTCTTCCATATCTCTCTACAAAAGTGCGTAAATATAAAAAAAAAATATGGCACTGAATTTTGGTTTAATTAAACTCTGTAGTATTTAATATAGACGCAATAGCAAAGAATATCAGATTTTTATGAAAATTTGGATTATGCAATATATAGTTGATGCAAATGAGGTTCCCAGTTGACATGAATACTAAATGAAGAGCTAAACTACCTTTCACGTAGAAGGTGGCAGAACAGGGACTGTAGACACTTATGGAACCCAGATACGAAGGAAAATGCAAAAAAAGAGAGGCAAAAAGATACGGCATAACCATCTGAGAATGTGGATGACTGATGGAATACGAGAGAATTTTAACAAGGAGTTCTTCGCGGAGAAAGGTGGGTAAATGTAAAACGCGATGAGTAGGAGACTATTTCTTGACTGAAGAAATAAAGAAAAACAAAAATAGTTGACTTGCTGAGAAGGAACTTCAGAAATCTTCAACAGTGGACAACCAGCACAACTAAGTAGATTAACCAGCTGTCACCAGGAAATGACAAGATTAACAACACCGCACACCAATGGCTGGAAAAGGGAACCCCTTTGATTTTGGGGTTCGAAATTCAATTGAATTGCATATAGAATTTAGGCCAAAGGCAAAGCACTGGGACCCAACGAGGTCATTCAGCTCTGAAACGGAAATTGACAGTAAAAGGTGTGAGAGGTGTAACAGGAAGAAACCTCGCAGTTGCACTATGAATCATCTGTTAGAAGAGGGTGGAAAGCAAGATGGGAGAAAGAGAATATGAAAGGAGGTACAGTAAAAGAAACGAAAGGGATTGCAGCTAGGGGCTGAAGACACGCTTCAAAGAACCTTAAAGTAATGCACACAGTGCACCGCACGAGGTGCACTGATGGTACTACACCGTATGGGGGTGGGGTTCGAAATGGCCTCGTACCTAGACAGAACCACCCACAGACGAAATCTGTAAGCTTGTAAGGTCTCAGGTGAGAAATGACAGGTGCTAAAGTCTTAAATCTTCTTCGAAAATGAGAACCAGAATAAGGGCAAGAAGGACTAAGAGGGGGCCAGAATACGGGCAAGAATAATGTGACCAGAGTCCAGCTTTTTCAACGTCTGTCCCGCTTTTTTTAAAGTTAGCAAAATGTCCCGTTTTTTTTTTTTTTTTTTTTTAACTTTTGTGAGTTCTTGTTCCGCTTTTTTCACGTTTAGTCCCGCTTTTTTGTGCTACAAAAACAAAACTGTCCCCATTTTAATGGAATAGCACTGATATTTCGTTTAATTTTGCCATTTCACTGGCTGGTAACTTCTATCGTCTTCTCCGACTGCTACGATACCCAGTGAAGTGAATTAAAAGAATATTATAGACTGTAAAGTGTATAAGGTGCGGCCCTTTGCAGCTGCTGATGTCGGCAGAATAAAGGGCCTAGAAATTCACCGAAGGTTCGATGGTAGTATGTGTGTGTGTATATACATATATATATATATATATATATATATATATATATATATATATATATATATATATATATATAACTCATAATGCTACAGTATATGTATGACAGTATGTGTAGGTGGTGCATATGTCTGTGCATTAACAAATATGTACATATGCTTGCATGAATTTATGTATGTATGTCTTATATATGTATGTATGTTTGTCTTTGTCTATCTACCTGTCTATTTCTATGTATATATGGGAACATGTCCATGTACCAGTATGGATGAATGCATTTATATGCCTGTATAGTAAGTAATGCATGTATGTTTGTCATTTATTTATTTATGTATGTATATGGAATGGTTGCATGCAAGACAGTATTTATGTATGTATATAATATATGGTACGTTTGCATGAATGCAGTTTTGTATGTACACTATGTACGTATTCATGAATGATTTGTATATATATATAGCATGAATATAGCATATATATGTATATATGTGTGTGTGTAATATATATACTATGTATGCATGTATATATGTGTATATATATATATATATATATAACATATATATATATATATATATATATATATATATATAGACATATATAATACAGATATATAGTGATAAAACTTTTCTCTTTTAGCAGTCTTATTGCCAAATGCATGTGTGTGTATCATTCATGCTACTCGTGTTGTAAATTGGATCTTCTCCGCATTTGTACTCGTATGAGACGGTGATCAAATCAACTCAATCACCCCGAGTCACCATTACTCCACAGCCATGTGTGTAGTGTAGTGATTATTGCAGGATTCACTTCTTTTTGTACGGACTAGTGTACTTGTGTCACTGTCACTCGCCCCAATTAGTTTTAGATTTTGGATCAGGATGTCAAAAGAAAGTGCACATTCAATGAGCGTTTTCAGTCTCAAGATACCCATTCATTAAAAAACTTTTTCAAACTCCTGATGTACGCTGTGAAAAATACAAAAGTGATTTCAGCATTGCACATAGTGGAGTTGGTGATATCCTTAAACATCTTGGCACTAGAGACACAAGTCAACTGATTTTAGCGCTTCCTCGAGTAAAGGACTGTTGTACTGATTACTTTAAAAAGTGCCAGGCCCAGTGAGGAAGGATCTGAAGTGGCTGCTACTGGAGGTTTGTGTTGGCTTACCACACAGTCAGAAAAGAAAATCAAAGCTTTAGGTCAAACTAACCATGGAACTGTCAAGGACACTAAATCGGAAGCATGCACCTTGAACTGGAAATTTTCAAGAAGATGAAAGAAGTGTGAGGCAATTGTTCGCCAAATGTATTCACAAAACCATATGCTGAGAAAGAACTGAAGAAACAAATGAAAAATGCCCACTGCATAACACTGTTAACAGATGCAAGTAACCATGGCAAAACAAGTGCCCGAAATATATTCCCTGTTTTGATTCAGTGTTTTATCAGCCCATATGAAGGTGTAAAGTGAAACTCCTTGACCTAAAGTATCAACCTGGAGAAACCTCAGATATAGCTATGGAGTATTATCACAGATAATTGAAAACACGAGTTGAGCAGAAAATTAGTTGCTTTTTGTGGTGATAATACTAACTGTAATTTTGGGGGTCCAGTAAGAAAAGGATTGAATAATATCTTCAGGAAACTGAATAACTACATTGGCAGAGAACTTATTGGGATTGGCTGTTTTGCGCACATCGTACATAATGCTGTGCAGGCTGCTAGTGACTGTCTCCCAATTGACATAGAGGCAGTGGTTGTAAAAATATACTCATATTTCTACATCTACACTGTTCGACTAGAAGAGCTGAAAGAGTTTTGTGACTTTGTGGAATTAGAATACAAGCAGTTGCTGGGGTACAGCAAAACCAGATGGCTGGCATTAATGCCAGCAGTTGAAAGAATAAAAAGCTGTTTTCAGGTCTAAGATCATGCTTTCAAAGTCAATGTCCAGTGTTGGTGAAAAACATTTTTGAGAACCCACATGCATAAATATGGCTCATTTTTGTTCATTCTCAAGCAGCTACATTTCAACAAGTGGCTCTAAAGATTGAAGAGGAAAGTATTTCTGCTGTGGAAGTGTTTAGTGCTGTACCTAACTTGAAGGAAACTCTGCAATCAAAAAGAGATAATGTGTTCCTGCCACACTCGGTCAGAAGACTAGTAGGCACACTTGAGCTGGGCCTGGCTGATCCTTCAGCTATAACACGACCCGTGTCAAGTACTTGGATCACTGGTCAACTGACCTACCTAACCTTGAGTGCATGCAGTGGGTTTCATTGAAATAAGTTCCAAACTGGTCAGATGTTGAGAAAACAATGAATTTTGCTGTTGAAAAACAAATGTTTGACATCAGATTTGACTCGAGCTTATTTGATGAGTTCACTTGTGTTGCCAAATACATCGCTGACAAAGTAGTCGAGTGGAATGAGTCAAACCTATCAACAGACCAGCGGTGGGTGCAAATTTTCACTCATTGTAAAGCCAGAGATGTCAATCACCAACACCTGTCAGAACTGGTTTAATTTGCACTCTGCCTTCCTGGAACAAATGCTTCTACTGAACGTGCATTCTCTCACATGAGTAAGATATGGACATCTGAAAAAACTCAACTGAAAGTCCCAACTCTTAAAGCATTGCTGATTACTAAGATTAATTTCAAGCATACATATATGGACATCTACGGTTAAAATCAACTCCAGAATTATTAAGGAAGATTCCATCCATTGAAAAGTATGAGTATTAAAGGTAAGTAGAAAAATGTATTGGATTGATTCTTGGATTCTCTTATATGTGTATATATATATATATATATATATATATATGTATAGATATATATAGATATATATATATATACACATATATATATATACATTATGCGTATATTGTATATATATATAGATATATATACACACATATATTTAATGATAATAGATATATATATATATATATATATATATATATATATATATATATATATATATATATATATATATATATATATATATAATGAAATGTCCTGCTTTACAGAAAAAAAAAATGGTCACATTATAAGAGGAGGGATCAGTGAACAGAATAAGGGCAAGAGGGACTAAGAGGAACAGAATAAGGGCAAATAAGACTCAGAGGGAACCAGAATAAGGGCAAGAAGGACTAGGAGGGACTACTTTCCCCTCTGTCGATTCAGCCATGTTTCCTCTGGGTCCATGTATTACTCATGTAGCATTTTTCCATTGTACTTCCAAATTCTTTATGTAATATCTTACAACAAACACCTGATTCACGTATACTTTTCCCATAATGAACCCCCTTTTTTTCCTTTGTCAGCTGTCTTTACTTCTCCCTTCAAATTTTTGTCATTAATTAATCAGCTCATCCATCCCTTCTTTAAACCTTGCCCTTCTCTTCTCTCTCTCTCTCTCTCTCACACACACACACACACACATATATATATATATATATATATATATATATATATATATATATATATATATATACACACATATATATACACATATATACACATATATATTAGTTGCATACACCGTGCTGTTTTTTATATTCACAAATATCATCCTACAAATTTCGTTAAATATCAGATATACCTTAAGAATAACTTACACCAGAGGTATAGTTAATTTAATATAAAAATTTGTGGCTTAAAATTTGCATGTATATCTGTATACATATCTATATTTATACATATGTATAAATGTACACACTGTCATAAAAAAGCATTTGTGATTGGAACTGTGAAAGATTTTTTTTTTTCAAAGGAATACATCCTAATTTTCCTCAGACAAACAAGTTTTTCTACTTTGAGCCTACAATTTTTTTTTTTTTTTTTTAGTAAATAGGTACAAGCAGTACTTTAAACATATTCCGCGAGTTAGATATCTTCAGCCATTTCAAAACGAAAGTACTAAACTACAATTAAGGGCTATCGCGTTTCCATCCCATTTACTTTTCGCTCGCAGCCTATCACGATGTAAATGAAATTTCTGCAATGCAATGTTTGTCGAACAATCAAAACTCCAATTTCCGAAACGATCATTTGAACATTGGGAAGGTCAATTACGATTAATAGTCCATTAGGCAATATATCATTCAATGCCATTCTTCAGCAGGTCCATGAATGCCATCCCCCCCTACCCCATGTTCGGTAATTACTTTGACATCTAGTTTTCGGGAGTTTAATTATTAATTAAGCGAGCTTGAGTTAGTTGGAGCCTGTCTTCAGATGAACCCGCATTAACTTGGGTGCATTTGCAGACAGTCTGCTAAGCTGCTAAGTGTCATTGAGAATGCTGACGAGAGGCAGTTTTGTGGTAAATACAATTTTATGGGAAATGATTTAATACAGTAACCAGACTGTGCCGAAATGTTTTCCGTTGATATTTTGAGCCCCAGGGGACAAACTGACACCTGGTTGTAAATTAATTACTGGAGGGCCTGGCTTATAATAGGAGGAAAATTAGCAACTCTTTTTAGGGGACATTGCCTGAAGGTTGTCTCATTAGTAATACACACACATACATATATATATATATATATATATATATATATATATATATATATATATATATATATATATATATATATATATATATATATATATGTGCGTGCGTGCGTGCGTGCGTGCGTGCGTGCGTGCGTGTGCGTGCGTGCGTGCGTGCGTGCGTGCGTGCGCGCGCGCGCCGTGATATGCACACGGATGTATATATGTGTCAGTATTAGTTGTAAGAAAACTTACAGGCTTACATTGCATACAAGATAATTAACAGTGCTATTATATAAATGTGAGAGCCGAAGTACATCTCTTTTAAGAGAGAGAGAGAGAGAGAGAGAGAGAGAGAGAGAGAGAGAGAGAGAGAGAGAGAGAGAGAGAGAGAGAGAGAGAGAAATACTAATGAAACCCGAACTGCCCAGATTAGCATAAAGGCCATCATATCTTCCCCTTTTACCACTGAATGTCCTCAAAGGCCATTTTTCCTTCACCTTTCTTTGATAGATCACTGTACTCCAGGGTCCTCCAGGGTCAAGAGAGGTCTTTAATCCGATAAAGAGTCCTTTTGAGGCGCTCCAGTGGGCAGGAGGACGCCATAAAACACACTTTGGGATAGAGGAGGGGGCCAATGACTCCCGAAGGTTAAGGCTGGGTTTAAGGGAACGATGCTCACGCCTCACGTAACTAGTTCCTTGGAAGGATGAGTTTTCTAGGTCGTGGAATTTAACGTCAATGTCTCTAACCATTACTCTTTATTATTATTATTATTATTATTATTATTATTATTATTATTATTATTGTTATTATTATTATCCCATATGGGGGTAGTGCCGTCAGTGCACCTCTTACGGTGCGCGGTAGGCATTACTTAAGGTTTTTTGCAGCTTCCCTTCGGCCCCTAGCTGCAACCTCCTTTCAATCCTTTTACTGTATCTCCATTCATATTTTCTCTCTTCCATCTTATTTTCTACCCTCTCCTAACGATCATTTCATAGTGCGACTGCGAGGGTTTCCTCCTGTTACAACTTTAAAACCTTTTTACTCTCAGTTTCCCTTTCAGCGCTGAATGACCTCATAGGTCCTAGTGCTTGGCCTTTGACCTAAATTTTATATTCCACTCCATTAATTATCATTATTACTTTCAGCGGAATCTTTCTCATACGAACTTTATCGTGTTATAAGACGCTCTTCGCTTTGGTAAGTCAAGCCATTCTCGACTTGTTGATTCTTCTTACCAAACTTCTCGTGTTCTGAAGATGGGTTTTTTATGTGTTTAAATTTCTTAAATAAATCTCCTTTCTACTTGTGGAATGTTCTGCTTCCCTTTTATTTCCTTGTCTGCTTCCGTTTCATTTCCTCTCTTTAGCAGGAAATAGAAAAACACAGAAAGGCCACGTAGTAACATTCACCAAAATGAGGTCTGTTTAAATTTGGATTAAAAGGTTGCCAAATTAATAAAATATATGGCATTGTCTAATTTGCATTCTGGTTATTTAGAGATCGCTGGCTTACATCGTAGCCCCAATCTCTCTCTCTCTCTCTCTCTCTCTCTCTCTCTCTCTCTCTCTCTCTCTCTCTCTCTCTCTCTCTCTCGTTCATATTTGGTATAGCTTACTCTTCTTTACAAGCTCTCTTTCTCACATTCTTTATGTTCCATCGTCTCTCTCTTTCTCTTTCTCTCGTCCATATTTAGTATAGCTTACTCTTCTCTAAAATATCTTTCTCACATTCATTTTGTTTAATGTTCTCTCTCGCGTTCATATTTGGTATAGCTTACTCTTTTTTACAAGCTCTCTCACAGACTTAATGTTTCATCTTCTCTCTCTCTCTCTCTCTCTCTCTCTCTCTCTCTCTCTCTCTCTCTCTCTCTCTCATTTCTGATGATTCTTACAAGAAGGAACACTGATCAGGCGAGGTGTTACATTGCCGCGTGCTACTGCTTCCCAGATCAAGCAAAAGAAATCGAAACATTAATTATTCCACGGAAATCTCGCAACATCGCACAGAGGAGATTACGGACACGAATGATACGCGACCTGGTAAATAAACACCACAGTTAATAGCTCAGAGACCTATCAGTGGCACACTGTCTCTTCCGAGACCTTTAAAAATGAAGGATGTAACGTTTCTCTCCCTTAACTAAAATATGTACTGAATGATGTAATATATTTTTTTTTAGTGGACATAAACGACTTGTTATTCCATATAGAACGTGCTTTGTTATCTGCATAATTTTGTAGCTCTAGTATTTCTATTTTGGTTAATGTTTCACCTAAATTAACATGTTACCTGCATAATTTTGTAGCTCTGGTATTTCTATTTTCTTTAATGTTTCACCTAAATTAAGATATTATCTAGATAATTTCGTGGCTCTAGCGCTTCTCTTTTATGTAATATTATCCTCAAATTACGAATAAAAACAGCATTTTTCCTGTATAATTTTCTGCAGCATGTATTTTTCTAAATGAATTTATTATTACAAAGTATTATCAAAATGTATTATTACAGCTGACTGGTAATGTCATAAACAAATATCATACTTTCCTGATAACAAAGGGGCGAAAATTGGTCTAAAAATATTCGTATGGGAAATATAATATAAAATAAATGAATAATTTCATTTATTTATCCAGAAAGAAATAATAAATGAAATTATTCAAACTACATTCAAAAGAATAGTGTTAAGGGTAAGTACTAGCAGCAAAAACCATAGTAATAAAAGTAGTTTTAGTAGTAATTTACATTATGGAATATACTGATAAATGCAACACAAAGCTCATTCTTAAGATGAACACAAAAATGGAATAAAGAGTGGACTCAATAGTAAATAACGAGTGAATTCATTAAGGAATAACGAGTAAACTCAGTATGGGATAACGGGTGAACTCATTAGGGTATAAAGAGTGAACTCAGTAGGAAATAACGAGTGAACTCATAAGGGAATAAAGGGTGAACTTAGTAAGGAATAACGAGTGCAGTCAGTAGGGAATAGGGAGTGAATTCAGTAGGGAACGAGTGAACTCAGTATGGAATAACAAGTGAACTCATTAGGGAATCACTTGTTATTCCCTAATGAGTTCACGGCCAATGAAAAATTAGAGGAATTTATTTCTGGTGATAGAAATCCATTTCTCGTCATAATGTGGTTCGGATTCCACAATAAGCTGTAGGTCCCGTTGCTAGGTAACCAGTTGGTTCTTAGCCACGTAAAAATAAATCTAATCCTTCGGGCCAGCCCTAGGAGAGCTGTTAATCAGCTCAGTGGTCTGGTTAAACTAAGATATACTTAACTTTTTAACTTGTTATTCCATTGGAATAACGAGTGAACACGCAAGAGAATAACAAATGAACTCATTAGGGAATAACGAGTGAACTCATTAGGTGATAACGAGTGAACTCAATAGGAAATAACGAGTGAATTCATTAGGGAATAACGAGTGAACTCACTAAGGAATAACGAGTAAACCCAGTAGGGAATAACGAGAGACCTTATTAGGGAATGACATGAACTCAGTAGTAAAGAACGAGTGAACTCATTACCGAATAACGGGTGAACTCAGTAAGAAATAGCGAGTGATCTCATTAGGGAATAAGAAGTTAACTCAGTGGTAAATAACGAGTGAGCTCATTACTGAATGACAGGTGAACTCCGTAGGGAATAAAAAATGAACTCAGTGGGGAATATGGAGTGGACTCATTAGGGAATAACGAGTGAACTCATTACCAAGTAATGAGTGAACTCAGTAGGGAATAATGAGCGAAATCAGTATGGAATAACGAGTGAACTCATTAGGGAATAAGGAGTGTACCCAGTGGGAAACAATGAGTGAACTCAGTAGGGAAAACAGTGAACTCATTAGGAAATATGGAGTGAACTGAATAGGGAAAAATGGGTGAACTCAGTAGGGAATAATGAGTGAACTCATTATGGAATACCGAGTGTACTCAGTAGAGAATAATGAATGAACTCAGTAGGGAATATGGGGTGAACTCATTACGGAATAACGAGTGAAATCAGTAAGGAATAACGAGTGAAATTAGTAGGGAATAACGAGCGAACTCATTAGGGAATAAGAAATGAACTCAGTAGGAAATAATGAGTGAACTCAGTAGGTAATAAGAGTGAACTCAGTAGGTAATAGCGAACTCAGTAGGAAATAACGAGTGAATTCATTACCGAACGGGTGAACTCAGTAGGGAGTGAGTGAACTCAATAGGGAAGAACGAGTGAACTCAGTAATGAATAGTGAGTGAACTCGGTAAGGAATAAAGAGTCAACTTAGTAGGGAATAAAGAATGAACTCATCATGGAATACTGAGTGAACACATTACCGAATAACGAGTGAACTCAGTAGGAACTAACGAGTGAACTCGTTACGGAACAACGAGTGAAATCAGTAGGAAATAACAGGTGAACTCAGCAGGGAGCAAACCTCTGCCAAGACTGCGCACCACCTTCCGTTGCAGTAAACTAAGGCTATTGAAGATTGATCTTGACGTTTGATCAATCTTTAAATCTGCATCATTCACGTCATCTTTTAAGTAGCGCTTAATGATGACTTAGGCATCTACAATTTTAATCATCACTTTACACCACTGAAGATAAAAATCACCCGATGAATTATTTATTCATATTTATGCTTATCACTTTCCACAGACAAATAGACGAACGCGGACGAATATAATAATAATAATAATAATAATAATAATAATAATAATAATAATAATAATAATAATAATAAAATAATAATAATAATAATAATAATAATAATAATAATAATAATAATAATAATAATAATAATATCTCGGTATAAGATCCTCTTTCAAACAAACTTCAATAAAACAAATGGTCGTTTGAGTGCAATATAAAGCCAGTGGCATCCAGACGACCATCCTTTTATTATTATTATTATTATTATTATTATTATTATTATTATTATTATTATTATTATTAATAATACACAATAATAATAATAATAATAATAATAATAATAATAATAATAATAATAATAATAATGAAAGCATGAGTTTGATCGCCCCCCGCCCCACCAACGGGACATTTCAGTCATTTCTAATCAGAATTTTATCACTACTAGTTTGTTCCGTTTTCCATTATAACTGTCATTAAATAATACGCGGCCAATCACTGTACAATATGATTTCTATAATCTTTTATGACAAATGCGTGTGGGGGAAATTGATACTATTACATCAATTGCCGCGGATGAAATTAAACCATAAAGTTCTTTTTTGCATGCAGTCCTCCGTAACTAGATTTCGTTCATTTCTAGGAAAAAAATATGTAGTTACCATTTAACAAACGACTATTTCCAAACTAAGTGGAATTTTTAGGGTTGACAAATAAAGGGGCGAGATGGGAGACTATGATTTAGGTTTTATGCAATAATAAGTTGCCCATAGGCGTTTTATTTTCGTGAGAAATGGCAGATTTCCAGGCATTTTGCTGTGCGGCAAAAGGAGATATTGACGGATCTTCAGATCTTAACCCTGGAGGGACAATCCGGTGTGTTTACTAACCAGGGCCATCACATTCTATCTTATGTACACATGCCTTGTGTCACTCCACCCTGGGGCGTTCAGTAACTTCAGCAATTCAGCAGTTATCCTGACATGACACTCAGTCTTCCATAAGCTTGCTGAGATGGTTATGGGGCAAAAACTACTCTCCCTAGTTTTCCAATAGTGACTGACACTTACGGGCGAAAACTACCTTAGTTTTCCACAGTGGTGACTGACACTTATGGAGCAAAGGCTGCCCTAGTTTTCCACAGTAGTGACTGCCACTTTTGGGGCAAAAACTATCCTAGTTTTCCACAGTGGTGACTGACACTTATGGGGCAAAAACTACCCGAGTTTTCCACAGTGGTGACTGGCACTTATGGGGCAAAAACTATCCCAGTTTTCCACAGTGGTGACTGACACTTATGGGACAAAAACTACCCTAGTTTTCCGCAGTGGTTGACTGACACTTATGGAACAAAAACTATCCTAGTTTTCCACAGTGGTGACTGACACTTATGAAGCAAAAACTACCCTAGTTATCCACTGTGGTAGCTGACAATTATGGGGCAAAAACTACCCTAGTTTTCTACTGAGGTGGCTGACACTTATGGGGTAAAAACTATCCTAGTTTCCACTGTGGTGGCTGACACTTATGAGGCAAAAACTACCTTAGTTTTCCACAGTGGTGACTGACACTTATGGAGCAAAAACTATCCTAGTTTCCACTGTGGTGGCTGACAATTATGGGGCAAAAAGTACCTTAGTTTTCCACAGTGGTGACTAACCCTTATGGAGCACAGACTGCCCTAGTTTTCCACAGTAGTGACTGACACTTTTCGGGCAAAAACTATCCCAGTTTTCCACAGTGGTAACTGACACTTACGGAGCAAAAACTACCCTAGTTTTCCACAGTGGTGACTGAAACTTATAGGGCAAAAACTACCCTAGTTTTCCACAGTGATGACTGACACTTATGGGACAAAATCTGCCCTAGTTTTCCACAGTGCTTGAACGACACTTATGGAACAAAAACTGTCGTATTCCACAGTGGTGACTGACACTTATGGAGCAAAAATTACCCAAGTTATCCACTGTGGTAGCTGACAATTATGGGGCGAAAACTACCCTAGTTTTCCACAGTGGTGACTGACACTTATGGGACAAAAACTACCCTAGTTTTTTTCCCATAGGTTGACTGACACTTATGAGGCAAAAACTATCCTAGTTTCCACTGTGGTGGCTGACACTTATGGGGCAAAAACTACCTTAGATTTTCACAGTGGTGACTGACAATTATGGAGCAAAGACTGCCCTAGTTTTCCACAGTAGTGACTGACACTTTTGGGGCAAAAACTATCCTAGTTTCCCACAGTGGTGACTGACACTTATGAAGCAAAAACTACCCTAGTTTTCCATATTGGTGACTGACGCATATAGGGCAAAAACTACCCTAATTTTCCACAGTGGTGACTGACACTTATAGGACAAAAACTGCCCTAGTTTTCTGCAGTGGTTGACTGACACTTGTGGACAAAAACTGTCCTAGTTTTCCACAGTGGTGACTGACACTTATGGAGCAATAACTACCCTAGTTATCCACTGTGGTAGCTGACAATTATGTGGCAAAAACTACCCTAGTTTTCTACTGAGGTGGCTGACACTTATGGGGCAAAAACTACCCTAGTTTTCCAAGGTCGTGACTGACACTTATGGGACAAAAACTATCCTAGCTCTCCACACAGTGGTGACTAACACTTATGGGACAAAAACTACCGTAATTTTCCACAGTGGTGACTGATACTTATGGAGCAAAAACTATCTTGGTTTTCCACAGTGGTGACTGACACTTATGGAGCAAAAATTACCCTAGTACAAGGAAATTATTGATTTTCATGGAGTATCTATCAATCTATCTATCTATCCATATACATATACAGTATATATATATATATATATATATATATATATATATATATATATATATATATATATATATATACACCTTCAAATAAAGCTGGACAAAAACGTACAAGAGAGAGAGAGAGAGAGAGAGAGAGAGAGAGAGAGAGAGAGAGAGAGAGAGAGAGAGAGAGAGAGAGAGAGAGAGAGACTCAATTTATGGTAATGGCTCCAAAGGACAATTCTATGAAATTTCATTCACAGTGACCCTTTAATGCCCCTGGAGAAACTTTAACCCGCTCCCCGCAGGGGGCATCATTACGCCCTTGTAACCCCAAGGGTGAGTAACTGCCCTTTAACCCAATAAAGCGTTCTAAGGAGGATGAAAAAAAGGCGAAAAAGGCCGAGAAGAAAAGGCTGCTGAAGACAAACATTTCTTCAGGTAAAGGGCTTCGTAAGGCATCCTTTAATTACCAGGTGGACAAACGTGCCCAAAAAAGTGACTACAAAGGGAAGGGTTTTCATCTTGATATTTTTTCAATTTCTTATTATTATATATTCATCAGCTCCCTGTCACCATCCGTGAGGGCTGATGGTGAGGAAGAGGGATTATCACTTGAAACACGGTCCCTTCTATTGAATTGAATATAGAATTTAGGGCAAAGGCCAAGCACTGGGACCTATGAGGTCATTCAGCGCTGAAACGGAAACTGACAGTAAAAGGTTTGAAAGATGTAACAGGAGGAAAACCTCGCAGTTGCACTATGAATCAGTTAATCCTTTTTTAAGGGAATAATACTGATAACTTTTTGATTGTGAGCAAATCAAAGCAAGTGTCTCAAGATAGAGCAAGTGTTTTGTAAATGTTTATTGCCATAGTTCCTGAACGCGGGTGATGTAACATAAGCTAACGGGAGAAGGGTAATTTAAACAAGTAACTTCATATTCATCTGTGCTTCGACCTTTTCGATGTGGAATTGTAAAATTTTAAGAAATAGATCAATTATTATTCATGCTACGTAGCAACGTCGAAATAAAAAAAAATCAGGTCGGTTGTACCAGTAAACTGATTAAAAAATCATTCAATTTCGTGTGCTAATTAAGATTTTACTTTATAAACCTTTCCTTGTTCTTTATTGTTCATGTGAAACAAACATTTTAAGTCGAATTTTGCAGGAAATCATCTCCTTTATTCTATGACTCAACCTGATATCAAATTTACATTTAGATAAGTAACAAACGTTCGAAAATTGCGTTGGGTAATTGGTTGTAACGAGATACGGTCTTAATCAGAGTTGGTGTTACCACGGCACTGATGAAGACAATGTTATCATAGTGACAAATGGCGGATTCCAATACAGAACCAACTATGACCATGTAATAAGAAGAGAGGAGGTGGAACCAATCAATAGAGCTAAGAACATGCCAGTGATGTGGGGAGGAGTGTGGGGCGTCAGCGGATCAGATGGATAGATGTGGTGAGGAGGGATATGGGTGAGGTGGGACTGGGGGAGGAAGATGCAAGGAATAGAAACAGACTGCTATACAGTGGGATTAATACGGTCGAAAGAAGAAGAAGAAGAAGGAGAAGAAGAAGAAGAAGAAGAACACAGAACCAACTTCGGTAATTCCTTGTCTTGTACAAAACATTAAACCTTTATTCGAAGTCACGTAATGAAGAAGGAACAGCAAATTCAAGGAATTTTAGAATACTTTTTCCGTATTCGTATTTTGTCTCAACTTTTAAGACCAATATCCATCATCTTGGAGCAACTGGTAATGATCATAGTCATTGTCAATTTGTGCTCATAAAAAATTTTTTCCTGTCTTTCTGGTGCTATTGTCAATTGTGATAGTAAATTCTTTCAGTAAATCTACTCTGGTGCTGTTTGCATCACCTGATACAGACTGCAATGGCCTACGTTGTCTAGTGCTCTATTGCCGAACTATCGGGTACAAATTTGTGCTAATAAAATCTTTCTGTCAATCTTCTGGCCCTATTGTCAATTTGTGATTGTAAATTCCTTCAGTAAATCCTCTGGTGCTGTTCATAGACCCCTGACATAGACTGCAAAGGCCTATGTTGTCTGGCGCTCTATCGCCACGCTATCGGGCAGAACGTTTTACAAGAGACCATCGTTTACCAAATCTCGTCGAACATCACAGGAAGTTGTTTCAGTGTCAACTGGCCAACAGCTTTGCATTCTTTCCTGCACTATCCGTCATATATATACTACCGTGTTGCATGGTCCGTTGCAGGCTGAAATCCTCTCTACGCTTTAACAAATGTTACAGTGTCTGCTGGGAGCTGTGCAACAAGTTCCGCTATTTTATTCAGCCGGTTGTAAGTCGTGATCTCAAACTGTTTCTGGAAAATGGAGATTAACTTTTCGAATGAAGAGTTTGATTTGAAACTACGCTTGGTCAGCTGTTCATTCTTCTGGGAAGAAATGAGTTGCTGAAATATATTTTATTTGTCCAGCTATTAGTTCTTGACAAACTCAACTGAGTGTTGAGGAGATCTTTTGCGGATAAAGGTCCTTTGAAGAAAACTTCTTTGATGAAGGTATATTTCAAGACAATTATTTTTCATGAGAAACCTTCGAGAACGTAAAACATTGTCATTACTTGTTTCACGATTAGTGGAGAGAAAAATAAATGGGATAAAAATGAACTAAAGAGGTAACATTACTCCCAGTGAAATACAGGATATTGTCTGCACGGGGAAAAATTTATTTCACGAGAGAAATACTGTACAATTAGAGTAATTTTATTCTGAAGGCAGATTATAAAAATTCAGTTAATGATATATGATTTTTAAAATTATCTTGACAACACTGAAAGCTATATATATTTTAATTGTCAATGTATAGCAAAATTGGCAGATCTATGCCTCAAATAGTTACTTGTTACTCGATGTGGCTTCAATAGGTTACGTGGTAAATATCCGACCTACAGTCAACTAGTTTCTTGCCACATACAACGCATGATTTTTTTTCAACTAGTGATTATGGGGCGATGAAGATCGTCAATAGCAGCAGATAAGGCCAGCAGATACACTCGGTCTTTAATAAATGCAAGTAATACAAGATCTATGGTTTAATCTAGGGAGTGAGGCAGCTATACCATCAACCATACTATCAGCTCACCTCGACCAATCTATCAACCATGAAACATTCTGCACTAACAATTGGAGACATAGCAAATGATATCTAAGTGCTTTAGCATATCGATATTTTACTAAACAATGAATTTAAATTTTAAAAGTACTGAGAGGGCCGCCAATAATATTCAAATTAAAAGTACCCAGGTATTTTCTCTGAACGAATACATGCACCGTTCCAAAATTGTAAAATTATTTTAGAAGAACCCTTTAAATACAATATTGTAAAAAATTGAATATATACAATATTGTAAAAACTGAATAGATATGAAAAAGAGAGGGATGATGGTAGACAATAATAAAACTAATATTAATAATAGTCTTAAAAGTACTGATATATTCTCTGAAAGAATAAATGCACCATTCAAAAATCGAAAAATTCCTTTAGAGGAACCCTTCAAATATAATATCGCAAAAGTCGAATCGACAAGAAAAAAGGAGAGGGATGATGTAGACAAATAATAATAATAATAATAATAATAATAATAATAATAATAATAATAATAATAATAATAATAATAATAATAATAATAAGACGAAATCCTTTAGAGATTTATGTACCTGTAAAATAGTTGGAGAATGATTTTAGTTTAACTGCTATAATACAGACACATATCTTGATTAATAATTCAGGGTAAACATTATAATGAAATTATAAATAATTACAATGATTTCACTGACGGATTCAACATGTATAACAGTAACTCCGTCCATGTGATTTCGTCACTCATACAACTCGTGTACTCGTGCTGTCCAAAATTATGAAAAATTTAGATAATTTTGCAGCATGGCATTGCATTTTACAACATATGAAATACATATGACATGAATACAATATATTAAGTAAATGACATGCATTATTCTACAGGAGTTTCATTAATACTAAAAAATTTAGGTAAAGGATTAGGTTAAGGTAAATAAGATTCTTTCGTCTTATGTCATGCTATAAGTGAAAAAATGATTACGAATAGAGTAATCTTGTAAGTATACAGAAAAAACTTGCCTTGCAGCGCAATTTTCTGAATAAATAGCAATAAGTTATACATCACTGGGAAGGCAGTTTATTGAGTTCAAATACACACACACACACACACACACACACACATATATATATATATATATATATATATATATATATATATATATATATATATATATACACATCACTGGGGAGCAGTTTATTGGAGTTCAAATAACACACACACACACACACACACACACACACACACACATATATATATATATATATATATATATATATATATATATATGTATGTATATATACATATACATATATATACTTATTAAATTATATATTTATATATGTATATTTTTATACATATATAAATTCATGTATACATATGTACATATACCTACAGTATATACCAGTTACTGTCAATGTCTACATAATCTATTCCATTACTTGAGCTTTGAATTCTTGAGAACTATAGCTTTAGCTCCTTCAAAACTTATAAAGTTCTAGAAACATGTTCCTCTAATATCAGGTGAAATCTTCCCTCGATAAATTTGTCATGAACGCCAACATTAGTTACGGAAATACTTGCTTCGTAATCCTCGGGTAACTGACAGGTGACGGAGCGTTAGAAGAGACTGGGGAGGGTGGGGGCGGGGGGAGGTTGCTGTCAGTAATTTGAATAATGAATGATGGCTTCTTACACGGTGTATCAAGAGACTCAAGAATTACCCAAAAGGACTTACGAAGTCAGCTATCTGATTGTATTAAATAATACATGGGTTTCGGACAACTATTGAAGGCTATCAGAGTAGAGCATTTTTGAGGGAAAATAGAAAGTATTTGAAATAAAGACTTCAACAATTATTTAATTGCCTATGCACACACACACACACACACATATATATATATGCATATAAATATATATATATATATATATATATATATATATATAATATATATATATATATATATAAATACATACATACATAATGTACGTACATACATACATATACATTATATGTCTAGGTTCAGCTTCTCAAAGATATAACAACAAGTGTTTACTAGATATATATATATATATATATATATATATATATATATATATATATATATATATATATATATATATATATATATACACAATATCCATCCCTAGTATACACTTGCTATTTATACCCCTTTAAGATGCTGAACAAGACATCGTTTGAGCAGCAGCATCAGTGGACTAAAGTTGACTGTGCAAGGAGACGTCCTTTCCTCTATTTGTTTAGTAATGAAGCTTTGTCATTTTAATATATCCTGTTGCCTGCGCCTTGTTCTCTGAAGATTTCAACAGTCCTCTTGCGTTGGTAAAACGATCTGAGACTTTTAGTCAAGTCTCTTTGTTATTTATCATGTAATTGTTAAGTTCAGTGATTGCAGTGTCCTCCTTATCCTATCAAGTATAATAATAATAATAATAATAATAATAATAATAATAATAATAATAATAATAATAATAATAGGTTTTATTGAGATATTATTTGAATATTATTGCTCTTCAGCTGCATTTATTTTATGGAAACTTTCTATTTTCCTTAGACTTCTCTTCATTGGAGGCGCGTGCTAACAGCTCGCCTATATTTGTCATTTCATGGGAAGAGTAAAAAAATCTGGATTCTGCTTTATATATTCTATGCAGTTGCAATATTATAACTTACACAGTTGTATACACTTGATGCCGCGACGTTTCGAAAGACTCTTCTGTCATTCTCCAGCGGAGCTAGTAGAGGACGGGCAGGTTGCATTTTTTTTAAGATTAAGCCAGCCTTGTGCTGGCATCGGGCTCTGCTCCTGGAGCAGCCCGTAACAGAGAGCAGGTTATAGGTCCTTCCGAATTTACACACACGGGCTTCAGGGTTGGGGGTGGGGTTGGTCATGGACGGCGAATTCTGATTGGTTGCAGTCGGCGAGCTTCAAGCCACACTTCCGCGGCGAAGCTCCGAGCCTGACGATCTTCGCAATCTGGAACGTTGGAAATCAGAATTCGCCGTCCATGACCACACCCCGCCTCCCCGCGCTGAAGCCGTGTAAATTCGGGAGGACCTATGCAAGCCTGCCAGTCCCTCTACTAGCTCCCATAATCAGCTGCTTAACAGAAGTGTATAAGCAACAACTGTATAAGTTATAATATTCTAACTGTACAGAATATATAAAAGCAGATTCAGATTTTTACTTTTCCCCGTGAAATGACAAATATAGGCGAGCTGTTAGCACGCATCTCCAATGAAGAGAAGTCCGCAATAAGGAAAATAGAAAAAGTCTTCTACATAATAAATGCAGCTGAAGCAGCAATAATATTCAATAAATCCTGTTTAAAAGAGGTCTGCTGCCAAATAAAAATAATGTTAAGGGTTTGGCAAAATTTGATTGTTATTTATAACGTAACTGTTAAGTTTCATTTATTGCAGTGTCCTTCTTATCCTATCAGTATTATGCTAATAATAATAAGAATAATAATAATAATATTAATAATAAGGGTTTGGTAAAATTTGATTGTTATTTATCACGCAATTGTAAAGTTAATTTGTTGTAAGGTCCTCCTTATCCTACCAAGTATGATACTAATAATAATAATATTAAGGGTTTGGCAAAATTTTATTGTTATTCATCATGTAATTGTTAAGCTAATTTGCTGCAGTGTCCTCCTTATCCTACCAAGTATGATGATGATGATAATAATAATAATATTAATAATATTAAGGGTTTGGCAAAATTTGACGTTATCTATCACGTAATTGCTAAGTACATTTGTTGCAGTGTCCTCCTTATCCAACCAATAATAATAATAATAATAATAAGAGGACGGAGAAGAATGATGATAATGATAAATATAATAAGTCAAGCACTTGAATTATATGTCTTTAACTTTTCATAATAATAATAATAATAATAATAATAATAATAATAATAATAATAATAACTTTTTAACGTAAACACTGAGGAAGAACACCGTTCACGTGATCAAAAGGTTTTGCTTTTTTCTTTTACAAATAATACAATCTATTTATAAAATTGTGTATTTTCTTTTTATTATAAGAAAGTTTAATCACAGCAAAGTGAATTTGTTAGCAATAATAATAATAATAATAATAATAATAATAATAATAATAATAATATAATAATAATAGTTCACCAGAAATATACATGTGGACTTCATCTATACGGTTTAATAACGTGTATCTAAACAGAAGTGAAAATAATAATAATAATAATAATAATAATAATAATAATAATAATAATAATAATAATAATAATAATCTTGGGATCATGCCTATGATCCCTGAAAAGGAATTGGGAAAAACTAGATGCCGAATTAGGAGGCAGGATGCAACCCGGAACCCCACATTATTAAAAAAAAAAAAAAAAAAAACACCCAGTCGGATGGGGTGACTGTGATAGACCAAAAAAAAAAAAAAAAAAATAATAATAATAATAATAATAATAATATGAGTCCACTAGTAATGTAAATTTGAACTTCCCCTAAACGGTTTAATAACGTGTGCCTGAACAGAAGTGAAAACGGCTGCTGCTTTGAGAAACCTGTGGCAAACGCTAGTTCTCGGGATGAAGGCTCTAAGGTGCTGTAGGAATTTCTCTGCTGAAATAGAGCTTAAAGACGACGGCAATGGTTTAAATCAGTGGTTCTTAACATGGGGGGCCCGCCCCCTAGGGTCAGCAATTTCCAGGGGGGGCGCGAGCCCTAGGGGAAAATAAAATTCTCTAATTATGTCCGTAATTCTTTTAACAACAGTCGTTAAGAAGCAGTGTCAAGTGTCTCACTAATTCACTCCCAAAATAATAAAAAATTCCCTCTATTTCTCTCTTTTTTTATTTTCTTTAAATCTGGGAGGGATTTTACTTATAGACGCAAGGGGGGCGTGGAGGGAAGGATCAACTCTTAGCGGGGGCGTGGTTAATAAAAAGGGTAAGAACCACCGGTTTAAATTCATGATTTTAATTGCCTTAAAAAATTCTAGTTTTTCAGAAAAAAGGAGATCGTCACTTGAAGCGGTCTTGTATTGAAGAATAAAGTCGCAAGAAGATGGCATTTACAGGGGGAGAATTATATTTAAGTAATTGTATTAAAAACGAGCACAAAATGCGCCCAAGTTTCTTCGGCGCAATCTAGTTTTCTGTACAGCCGCTACAGCGTATAATCAAGGCCACCGAAAACAGATCTATCTTTCGGTGGTCTCGGTATAATGCTGTATGAGCCGCGGGCCATGAAAATTTAACCACGGACCGGTGGTGGCCTATCTTATACCGTTGTCAGAAGCACGATTATGGCTAACTTTTTACCTTAACTAAAATAAAAACTACTGAGGCTAGAGGGCTGCAATTTGGTATGTTTGATGATTGGAGGGTGGATGATCAACATACCAATTTGCAGTCCTCTAGCCTCAGTAGTTTTTGAGATCTGAGGGCGGACAGAATAAAGTGCGGACGGACAGACAAAGCCGGCACAATAGTTTTCTTT
>NC_089799.1:14495874-14503374 GCF_040412425.1 Macrobrachium rosenbergii
GTCGCGACATCCAAAAATAACCAGTCGCACACAGATCATCAAAGCCTAAGTAAGACTATTGAAATGTCGGGTCGGCAGGTCGGTCGAAACTGCAGGTTCGAAACTGCAATTACTGTTTCTAGTTACGCGTTAAACTGGAGACGAGGGGGAGCGGGGGGAGGGGCAATTAAGATGAATACCCCATTGCCTTAGTATGCAGCCATTCGGTGCAACGTTACATGACGGCGTCCAGGCAGTTACTTACGTACACTTTCTCTTTCTCCTCATCCTCTTCCACACCGTCTCATAATAGTCATAAAAGTAAATGAGGTAATGTCGACCCGTTACGTAGAGATTCGGTTTTCTTCAGTTTTTGGTGGAAGTGCTCTCAAATTTTACTGTCTTGTTCTAATAACGTCTTTGCACTAATAGAACGCATAATGTTAATATGTTTACTTTTCTGTGTGTTTCAGGAATTAGTCATCAAGTAATGAACACGTTAAGATTATATATATATATATATATATATATATATATATATATATATAGAGAGAGAGAGAGAGAGAGAGAGAGAGAGAGAGACTTGTTGAACTAACTGGTCACCTTCAGCACAAACTTGACATAGTATATAATATCAACTTAGTATCTACTTAATCCTACCAGTGATTTTACTATAAATGTTCTCTTGATACAGATTTTATCTATTTATAGCTATACAACCCTTTGAGGTACTCCCTGACACTTCTGAAAATCCCTAGTCCCTGATGCTCTGTTCTCTGTTATTGTTCCTAAATCCCCAACTTCTACAGTAACAGTGCCACAATTCTGGGGAAATTTCCCCAAGTCACTGAGGACGAGACAGGGTTCTCTCTCTAAACAGCATGAGAACGTAAGTGGATCAAGTGGGGTCTTTTGATAACTTCAGATGTACACTTAAAAGTCCATTTCTCTTAAACAAATCGGAATCCTTAACAAGAAGAGATTGCAAAACATTGTTGAACATGGAGAATTCCTCTGACCAGCTACTCATTATTTTGCTGCATGGATTTCATTTTGTTGCGTCATACTTGTGTTTTATTGTGCTTTATTATTTTTTTGTTCTGTTTCTCCATTTTTTTTAATCTAATTAAACTCTCTCTAGAGAATCCCTCTGACCAACTTTTCACTATTTTGCTGAAGGGATTTACTTTTTTGTTGCCTCATATTTGTATTTTATTGTGCTTTTATTATTCGTATCTAATCAATCTCTCTCTAGAGAATTTCTCTGACCAACTTTTGATTATTTTGCTGAAGGGGATTTCATTTTGTTGCGTCGTACTTGTGATTTATTGTGCTTTTATTATTCTTTTGCGCTTTGTATCCATTTTTGTTCCTTGTATCCATTCGTATCTAATTAATCTCTCTCTATCTTAGAAATTCTGGGAGATGAATGATGGGAAACTCTGCAACTTTGTTGAAAGAGTAACCAAGAGAGTTACTTTCCACTGGAAGAGAAATACAAAGGAGCAACGATTATTTGCTATAACAACTTCCTAGGAGTTTCTTGTAAAGAATACCGTTCCCATGACAACAGGTTCTGTACCTGATAATATCAAGGTTTTAGTATTAGCCAGCTGAAAGCTTCTTTCAACAAGATATGTTTAGTTTAACCGAACCTTTACCGTTGCAAATTTTCAATCATTTTTGGGATGAAATTATCCATTTTACGTTAATCTGCGTAGAAAAAACGAGATTTCCGAAAAATGATAACTTTTCTTATTTTTATTAGAAATTGTTGTTTTAATTATTAGATTATATCACTGGTGGAACAGGCAGATATGGTTCTATTTTCTATGATGAAGACAGTGATAGTGACTATGGATATAATGAAAAAACATGATACAAGCAACAGTGCATCTCTTAATACTGATGTTACCTGGCTTATGAGAGCAGATTATATATATATATATATATATATATATATATATATATATATATATATATATATATATATATATATATATATACACACATACACGTGTGTGTGTGTATGTGTACAGTATGTATGTATGTATATATATATATACTGTATATATGTGTGTGTATATGTATATGTATATATATATATATATATATATATATATATATATATATATATATATATATATATATATATATATATATATAGAATCTGACACTCTGTACCTGATACGTATGCAATTTTAATGACCACAATACCATCTTAACGTCTCGTTTTCTTCAAACTTTTTGGATACACTTGTCACTACTACGCCTGAGATCCAAATGGAAGAATATGAAGAAACTCTGGCGTTCGTATAGGTCATGTGGGTAACGTGTCCTCGTTTAGATACTCCGGATGCGCGTTCGAGTCCTGCTACGGGCGTCACAATCTCTTCATCTTCTGTTTGGATCTCAGGCTTTGTAGTCACCATCGTATCCAAAAAGTGTGAAGAATAAGAGAAGTTAAGAAGTAGATGTCTTAGAATAATGGGCAGCCGTATCAAATATTTTCGAAATGAATTTTTAAGAAGACCAAAAAAAAAAAAAAAAAAACATTCTAGGCAGATGCTCTGGAAAAAAAGGAAAGGAGTCTAAATATCCAATAGGTCTAAGGAAAAAGCGGTGTTTCTGAAAAGGAAGTCTGCATGATAGTGATAGTGATTGTTGTTTTCTGAAAAACTTCAGAGGTGGGGTTTTGGTTCAGAGCTTTTTCCTGAAGGGGCTCTTTCTCTTGTTTTCTCTGAACATTCCTTGTTCTGAAAAATGGTTCTGATCCCACAGAACATGTGTATGTATGTATTTATGCACGAACATATGTATGAAAGTATATAAATAATCCACACACAAAATCGTGTGGTACAGAAATAAATGTCTGACTCACATCGGGATCGAACCCAGAGCTTTCAACTGAAAGGTACAGTGGTGCTTAGGTTCCAACTTCTCTTATGATTTGTACAGTTCAGTTGGTAGCGCCCTTGCCTTTCAAATGAAAGACCTGGGTTGGATCCCGATGTGAGTCAGAAGTTTATTTATGTCTGTATGCATGCGTGTATGTATGTATTCCCGCATTCAGTACTTTTGCAGCATCATGATACTCTACTGAAAAAATTGGAAAAGAATGATATATGAAGCATGCAGTAGTGGTTATTGCATCTGAGCAAATAAGAAATACACTTGACAGAAAGAACGAAATAAAAAAAGCTAAAAAAAAAAAAAAAAAAGGATGTGCTCGATATGATATTGGCTTTGTGTTGCAGCGGATATGAAATATGATGTAAGAAAAGTCCAGGTATTTTCTCACACACACACACACAAAATGTTATGGAGGCAAAAAATAAAAAAAATAAAAACAATGTACGCAGTTTTCATTTTCATTCATCGACAAGACAGTGGGGAACAGGCTGCTTTCATCTTTTTTTACATTATCAAAAAATTACCAAATGTATTTCATTATGGCTCACTCCACCAAAACACACACACACACACACGAAGTAAAGTTTTCAGCGACGCATATCAAGAATTACAAACATAAAGTTTTCACAAAAGTTTTATTTATTTTTGAAAAAATCCTACATATTGAAAGTTCCCCAAGTTTTTTTTTTGTAAAGACTGAATACTAAAAATTTTATTTATTTTTCTTTATTAAAGACACAGTAGTATCTTTAACCATTCATAGCAATTCCTTTTGTAACTAGATTCTCCCGCGGATAAACTTCTCAATTTTCTTCAATGCCTTTACATTGAAAAATACTTCGTCACGAAGATTTAACAATTATGAAATCATATCATCGAAAACACACTGCTGTATCCATTTTCGACAAAGAAGGAACACATCCCCTCTCACACATCAACAGTAATTAGACGAACTCCTTCATAAATGCTCTAACTTACATTGTATCTTTCTGAATCGCTTTCCCGAATCACGTTGGTGCAGGAGCTTTGGGGTGGGTGGGGGTGGGGGCATTCGGAAATGTTCCAAGACATCCATTGCAATCAGATGTAGTTTAGACGTCTTCTTACGTTCACTGCGAGAAATTATAGAGGCCTTGCGTTCGCCCGGATTTCACCTAAAGCTGAAGGGGGAGTTTCTACTTTCCATTTGAGGGAGATAAGGTTCTGACGGTGTGAAAACTCGACGGGATCGCATTACAATGTAGAGCTTGAAGCTCGATGTCCAAAACTGTTATTTCCTGAGTTATAGGTTCTATTCAGGGTTGAAACACTATTTTTCCAGAGAAAATATAGTTACGTATATATATATATATATGCATATATATATATATGTATATATACTCTTTATATATATATATATATATATATATATATATATATATATATATATATATATATATATGGTCCCTCTATTTCTATACTCTTAAATGTTTAACCATTTTCTAGGTATTTTCCTCGGAGAATATAGCTTCTCATACGCACACACACACACACACACACACACACACACACATATATATATATATATATATATATATATATATATATATACAGATATATATGTGTATATATATATATATATATATATATATATATATATATATATATATATATATATATATATATATATAATGTGTGTGTGTGTGTCTTTTATAAGTTATATAAAACTATATTCTCCCAGGAAAATACCTAGGAAATATTTAAACATTTAAGGAGTAAGAAAATACACAACACACTATATATATATATATATATATATATATATATATATATATATATATATATATATATATATATATATATATATATATATATATATATATATATATATATATATATACGTAACTATATTCTCTCTGGAAAAATACCCACGAAATATCCAAGAATTTTAGGAGTAAGAAATAAAGAAGTTTTACTTTCCACTACACCAGCAAACGAATGAGCAACTCTACTGTATACTACGATGTGTAGGAGAATAAATCCTATCTGACTGCATAGGATATTGTAGTGGCCTCCACCGCAATATCCTATTGTGGTGGAGGAAAATATTTACTGGGAAAATAAAGGAGAATCGTTCTCTCAACAAGTTATGGCAAAATATGATGTAGTATTTGGTCAAGACGTAAACTTTGTATTACTTTCAGGTCTTTCTCTTCTCTCTTGAATTCCTGTTATCTCATTATCTTATTATTCTTAGAAACTTGAATTTCAGGTAAAGGTTCCTGTGGGGTTGTTCCATATGAATACTGTAGGTTTTAATAATAATAATAATATTTCCTATTACTTTCCCGTATTTTTCTTCTTTCTGTATTTCCTATTATCTTGTTGTCCTATTATTCTTTGGAGGCTTGATTTTCAAGCCAAAGGTCACTGTGGGCTTGTTCCGTATGAATAGGGTTTATCGTCTCAATAATAATAATAATAATAATAATAATAATAATAATAATAATAATAATAATAATAATAATAATAACAAAACTTGCTATTACTTTCATGTATTTTTCTTCTACCTACATTTACTGTTACTTTATTATCCTATTATTCTTTAGAAGGTTGAATTTCAAGGTAATGGTTTCTGTGGGCTTGTTCCATATGAATAGGGTTTGTCGTCTGAATAATAATAATAATAATAATAATAATAATAATAATAATAATAATAATAATAATAATTGTGAGGTTATATGAACATTTCTTGGTTGGTATGGTTACACGCAAACATATTTTCCTTATGTTTCAAAATCTACACAAATGTATTATTTACAGTTGAAGATTAAAATGATATGTACTCACCTAGTACACAGAATATTCGCGGATAATTATGATATACCCACATGATACAAAGAACATTCATTAATAATTATGATATCTTACCAAACAAGGCTGCTTATTGCAGAATATAACACAAATTTCAGAAACTGATAATATTTTTAAAGACATTATTTCAGTCTACATAAATTATACTGAATCTGCATTTACCTGTGATGGAATTTCTTCGTCCGTGCAGCAAATTTTTTATTCCAAATAATGTAACATGTTAGGCTTTAGATTTTTCCTTCCAATGAGCTGTAAATCTCTGAACCCATTTAACAACTGTCTATATGCCCTGAAGAATTGGGAATGCAGTTTATGTTTATACATGCCCACAAAAATAAAAACCTTGAATACTGGAAAATGTTAGCTTAGAGAGATACTGTTTTTATTTATCTACATAGGCTATCTACTGATTCTTTTAATACAACTACATGATTTATACCTTTGCATCTTAGAGAGAGATGATTTACAAAGAAGATTATTTTTATATACCTTCATCAAACTTACACCTTGAGAGAGAGAGAGAGAGAGAGAGAGAGAGAGAGAGAGAGAGAGAGAGAGACTGGTTTACAAAAAGGAAATAATTCTCATATACCTTCATCAAACCTCTAAAGTATAGATGTTTAGGATGACAATATTTACCTGTTCTACGTTCGTTTGATATGTGGGTTTACTAATCCAAGAAAGCACTTGAGACTCAGTTGAGGCTTATAATTCTACAGCATCCTGAATAGGCTCAATTAAATATGACTTCCTGACAAAAGGAGATACTATTGCAAGGATTTTGCGAACAGAAGTTTTTCTTCTTTTATTTCCTTATATTTTCCTTCTTTATTCTATTAATAATGGTCACTTGAGCATGAAAATCCTTGTTACCAATGCATTCCATACCATAATATGATCTAAAAAGAGCAATCGCAAAGGATTACTCAATTGTATTTTTTTTATTAGTTATTATACTGTTTACGGAACTAATCTGCATATGAGCACGTGCTTCGA
Organism: Macrobrachium rosenbergii; assembly: GCF_040412425.1. Lineage (NCBI taxonomy): Eukaryota > Metazoa > Arthropoda > Malacostraca > Decapoda > Palaemonidae > Macrobrachium > Macrobrachium rosenbergii. Next base: position 14,502,616 of record NC_089799.1, read on the forward strand.
AGAAATAAATTTCTGACTCACATCGGAATCGTACCCTGGTCTCTCAAATGAAAACATTTTCCCCTGGCCTTTCATTTGAGAGACCGGGGTTCGATCCTGATATGAGTCGGAAATGTATTAATGTTTATATTATAAAAAGATTTAGAGAAGATTTTTTTGGTCATTGAGTGCTACAGTACACACATGCCTTTTTATCGATTCCAAAGAGTGGAAATCATATGAAACAATTTCATTCTCCCTACAATTCTCGTCACTGTTATTCCCAGCAAAGTGGAATCAACCCTCTCTCTCTCTCTCTCTCTTTCTCTCTCTCTCTCTCTCTCTCTCCTCCCCACCTCTCTCTCCTCCCTCCCCACCTCCCGCCCCCGACACCAAACACCAGCCGAACCTCGAAGCAGACGCCATTCGCCTCCACTCCTCCACCTTGTACTAAATTATGCAATCTACATGCAGCCTTATGTTGCTTTGCAATAGTCCTGCAACATCGCCAACCAAAGGAATTTAATCACGAATATTGCTCGCCTGAATTAACACTGTAGTTAGTAGCACATCAGGGCCAGCAACAGCAACAGCAACGGAACAGCAACAGCATCAGCCTAGACTAGCATGTCGGCTCCACCGAGCGTTGAGTTCCAAGCATGAAGCGGCCTTCGGGAAATGGGGAGGGAAGGAGTATAAGCGAAGCCGTTATTCCGCCTCGAATTAGCAGCTGTTTGCTTTACCTTTATTCGTGAAGTATTCACAAGGACGTGATTAAAC
>NC_089799.1:14508374-14513374 GCF_040412425.1 Macrobrachium rosenbergii
AGACTAAGGGTAGTTTCTCCTTTGGCTTCACATAATGCAATGGAAAATTTGTCTCTTTATATCTATATATTCTTCTAGAATATTTGATTTTTACTTTTAAGAGAAGTAGATTGTATTCTGTCATATACTATATATATATATATATATATATATATATATATATATATACTATATATATATATATATATATATATATATATATATGTGTGTGTGTGTGTGTGTGTGTGTGTGTATATATATATATATATATATATATGTGGTGTGTGTATGTCTATAATATGTACGGACGTACATATATACACCCATAAATACACACATTATATATGTGTGTGTATTATACACGTATAATTATATATGTATATACATGTATACTACACATACACACATATACATGTATATATAACGTGTGTGTATTCATGTATGTATATACGTACGTCCGTACAAATCGATGACATCCAACCCGGTGATTTACAGCCAGTGATAATTCACAGAACTCCTCGCAAAGAAAGTCCGACCAACTACGCGGAAAGATCCTGTTCAATCGTCTATTGGAGCGGAAGGGCAAATTAACGGCAATGCTCCCAGGAATACGGAACCATAAAATGTGCAACTGCCGAAGTTGCGAAAACAAGAGCAATTAAGAATCCGGTCGAAGCTTAATGTCATCCATAAACTCTTTCAGCAGTTTGTCATTTTATGGTGTAAAAGGATTTTTTTTTTGTGCGTGGCTGCGGGCGTGTTTATGCATGTCATACGCTGTGTCATCTCGTCAGCGAATGCGCTGCATGTGTGTGTGTGTGTGTGTGTGTGCAATGAATGTCATACGCTGTGTTATGGCGTCAGTGAGTGACTTGCAGTGTGTGTGTGTGTTGTTGTGTGTTTGTGTGTGTTATTTGTGTGTGTTAGTGTGTGTGTATGTGTTTGTGTGTAAAACCGTGATCCTGGTTGATTTTATGTAGTGGGTGTGTGTGTGTATGTATTTGTGTGTAAAACCGTGATCCTGGCTGATTTTATGTAGTGTGATTGTGTGTCTGTGCGAGTGTTTGTGTGTTTAGGAAAGTTGTACGCTGTCCTGTCATCAGGTAATGCACTGCAGTATGTGTTGTTGTTGTGTATGTGTATGTGTGTATGTATATGTGTGTGTGTATGTGTGTGTGGTGTGAGTGTGGGTAAAACCTTGATCCTGGTTGATTTTATGAAGTGGGTGTGTGTATGTGTTTCTGTTTGTGTATTTAACTGTTTACCTGATTGATTTTAAGAAACTTAGGCTGTCCAGCCAAACACTGAGGCACATCCCGCCATTCAGCGCATTAGACAGATACAACAGGGAGTTAGAGTGGTTGGAAAGCAAGATAAAGAGACCTACAATATAAAGATCACGTATAAGGATCTAAAGGTGGAACGTGGTGAATACCCCACAGTTGCGTTAACTAAGTAATAGTCAGAGAGGCTGGGCAGCAAGACTGAATGAAGTAAGGATTCTGGAATGGAGGTAAAGTAAAGGGCTAAATACTAGTGGGTGCGTTTAGGGGTCGAAGGGATGCTGCAAACGCCCTTCAGTGACGCCTACAGTGCACCACGCGAGGTGCACTGACGGCACTAACCCCTTACAAGGTACTTTTCTTCCAATTTTTTCTTGAAAAATATTTTAAAATTCAATTAATTTCCCTGATAAGTAACACCAAGTATGAAGTCCCCAACATACTAAAATTCCCATTCAATTAATTCCTGCAATATTACAGAGAACATTTATCAGAAAAACCTATCATAAAATACGAGATCCGCTCCCCTTTAAAACCGGAGACATATTTCATTTCCTAAAGAAAAAAAAATAAAATAAAAAAATCATATATACGGGACATCATAACGCGGCGCGGCGTTATGCAAACCGTATTACGTAAAATACACATCATGCAAATGTAATGCAATCGTAATTCTCCCGGCGTAATGTAGAGACAAATTCATCATCCGGAATATTACCGGAATTAACAATGTTGTTCTTCCATAACAGATATTAACGCAGCGCATTAAACGCTCGTAAAAAACCTCATTATCGGAGAGTCATTACTTTCGGCGTCATTTTGCAAATGAGTTTTATTAATATTATCGCCGAACCCACAACCAACTCCGGCATGAAATCGCTAAGCGTCCGCCCCCCCCCCCCCGCCCTCCCTCCCTCTCTCTCCCTCTCTCTTTCCTAGAATTAACGTAGCATATTTCCTGATTTCCCTTTTCGAGATCGTAAGGTGTTCTCTCTCTCTCTCTCTCTCTCTCTCAACTAGAGATAATATAATGCCTTTCCTGATTTCCTTTTTCGAGAATACAACTCTCTCTCTCTCTCTCTCTCTCTCTCTCTCTCTCTCTCTCTCCTCTCTCTCCCTCTCTCTAGTAAAAATATAACGTCTTTCTGGTTTCCTATTTCGAGAACACAAGGTGCTCTCTCTCTCTCTCTCTCTCTCTCTCTCATATAACTCCTTTCTAGTTTTCTTTTTCGATAACACAACGCGCGCTCTCCCTCTCTTTCTCTCTCTCTCTCTCAACTAAAACTAGTGTAACGAATTTTTTCGAGATCACAAGGTGCTCTCTCTCTCTCTCTCTCTCAACTAGGGGTAATATAATGCCTTTTTTTATTTACTTTTTAGAGATCATAAATTATAGCTATTCTCTCTCTCTCTCTCTCAACTAGAAAAAATATACCGTCTTTTCTTTTTCCTTTTTTAATTTCTCTCTCGAGATAATTAGTCTCTCTCTCTCTCTCTCTCTCTCTCTCTCTCTCTCTCTCTCTCAACTAGAAATTCTAAAACTAAGACACCTTTCCTGATTTCATTTTTCGAGAGTGTAAGTTATTGATATTCTCTCAGCTACAAATAATATACTGTAACACCTTTTCTGATTTCCTTTTTCGAGATCGCAAGCTATTGTTTCTCTCTCTCTCTCTCTCTCTCTCTCTCTCTCTCTCTCTCTCTCTCTCTCTCTCTCTCTCTCTCAAAGACAGCCGTTTTCTGTCTATTCCCTTTTATCCCGCTGACAAGATATTATCCAATTCTTTCGAGAACCGTTATAATGGTTCGCCTTAAAATGTTGCCTCCAATAACTCTCCACAGCCTTTTGGGAGCTATTCAGCGACATCTAGTTATGGATGATATTATGTGGATGGGAGACTCGAATTTTCCGTTGCTGGTGTCTTATTTCAGGTGTATGTATTATATATATAATATTATATATATATATATATATATATATATATATATATATATATATATATATATATATATATATATATATATATTATATATATATAAACATATATATATTATATAAATAAATATATATATATATATATATATATATATATATATATATATATATATATATATATATATATTCTTACAAAAAGTTAAGTATACCTTAGTTTTACAAACCACTGAGCTGGTTAACAGCTCTCCTAGGGCTGGCCCGGGAAGGATTAGACTTATTTTACGTGGCTAAGAACCTATCACCAGAAATAAATTCCTCTAATTCTTCATCAAGCGGAGACTCGAACTCGGGCCTACCGAGTGATATGTCAGAGCTCTACCGACTCGCCCAACGAAGAGCTTATATATTCTTACAGACTGGGGGGGTTTGGGGGTAAAGGAGTTTATGGAAATTACGTTTTACGACTGCCTAAGTGATGATTGTTTCCCAGACTGTAAACAAAAAGGATGATGGTTGCACTTACCTGGGATATTTATATGGCTTTACTGCTTGGAAGGTTGTAAAATTGGAATCAGAAATCTCTTTTACATTAACAGGGGTTTATTTACAGAAACAAGGGGTAAGAAAATGGTGTACAAGGCAAAAAAAATCCCCTCAAAACGATGCCAATATGATATGCTCCCCAATAACAGTTACAAATCCCTTCTCAAAGTAACAGGAATAAATGCTAGGCAGTTAGCAGTGATACAGTTGGGCTGATCCTCGGTGCATGGTAAGGGGTTTGGCTATCTGACGAAAAATCCGAGCTCAGCTTGAGCAATGCAAGGCAGCCATGTACAGTTTACCTTGGCATAGACAGATGCTGGGCCGGAATGGGATTCTGGAATAGAGTTCCAGGTTAACACACACACACACACACACACAATAATGTACAAAGGAAAATCTCCCATAAAAATATTACACAAATGCACATTCTTAAATTCTAAACATTACGTAGACCAGGTTATAAATATGAGAAATCACTTAATCACAGTCTTAATCACATTTCTGTGATAGAAATTCATTGAATAATGTGGTTCGATAAACTGGGTCTTTGCTAAACACGAACACGCTCAGTGGTCTAGTTAAATAAAGGTATACTTAACTTTTTGAAAGACGGAACACGTCACACAAAGGGGGAAGCTTTGAGAGGGGGGTTTAAGCTTGAAATTAAATGAGAGAAATGGAAGGGAAGTTATTGAAGAGAGACAGAAGGTGACTGGCGCCAAATTCACTCTTGGCTTACCTATTTCAGACGAATATTTGAGCCCCAAAATACCACGTCTCGGGCTTAAAATCGTGAAGTTTGAGCCGCCACCTGAGACAGATGTGGCCGGACCGGTGGCTGGACAGAGTTTGCTTGATTGTTTTCTGGAGCGGTGGCATCGGGCGTCGGAGCAATAGGCCTCACCTGAAAGCGAATTCCTTGCCAGTATAAAGATCAAAGGAATAGGGGTCTTAAGGATAATGAGCCTAAGGTTTAAGGTGCTAGCTCCCCCTGAGTGGTTTACGCCCTAACGTCTATTCCCTCCCTGAGCCTACTTTGAAAACATTACCCCAGAAGGGGGGGGGGGAATCTAGGTGTGCTGGTAGCAGGGGGAGGGTTGAAGGAGGGGGATTTATTGTGTGGTAGGCCCAGGCATTTCCTGGAGGCTGCGATGGCATGCGTCCTGGGTTCAATATAAGTGGAAAACATCTTGGTTCTGACATATTGGCTTTATTATAAGTTAACCGAGATGATGGATTTTCACTAGAAATTAACT
>NC_089799.1:14520874-14525874 GCF_040412425.1 Macrobrachium rosenbergii
TCCAAAGAATGTGGTGTTCATCTAAGTAAACAAATTGCTGTCTGTTTCCAGTGGTAGTAGGCTTTGGTACTTGTTTGTCTGTCAGGAAAAACAATTAAGTTTTTTTTAACAGAAAAAAAATTATATCTGATATAATATGCATTCATAGTTCCCAATGTAAAATTATTTATATCCGACATAATACAATTTTTTATGAAGTACAGTTTACAGTTATTTACATCATGAAGTTAAGAAGCAGGAAAAAGTCAGCATTCGGTAAGATTATCAACAAAGAGGGGAAGGAATTTTAAAAGAGAGATGTAAAATCATAGATCTATTATTAAGAGAAACCCCGTCAAGGAAAAACAAGAAATTAATAATAAAAAACTGTGTATGAATGATAAAGTATAAAAAAATTAATATATCGATTAAAGGCTGAAATAGTTTGGCGATAGGAAATGAAGATATAAACAATAATGAAGTGTAAACATGAGTACAAAACCATTCAAAAGGTACCATATCCAATCAAGAATTACTAATGTACTGGTGGATATAGCTTGACGGTAAATCATACGTTATTTCATTATATACCCCCATCAAACAACTGAGAAAAATATCCGAACCGTTACGCAGCGTTACGTCCACAAGTCTTTCCATTCAACGTCAAAACATTTTTGCTCACATTTCACCCTGACTGGGACCTTTTAATTTACATTGTCAGTGTTGATATGGAAACATTCCACCAAGAGACGGAGTCGCATTGATCTATTAAGAAGTCGTAGAGACTCCGTTTTCTATGCGCGTCGAGTCAGAGGGGAGACTATTTTCTCTTTCCGTGACGCCGGCCGTTTCACACCACTGATATTTTGCATAATGTTCCCTTCGTGGTGACTTCATTCAAGCAGCGGAGCTTTGACTTTCGTGATTATTGCGGGGAGATTTTCGTTCAGTCTTCATTTATATTTATTTTACATTTTTTTTTGTAGTGGTATGTTCTCGTATTGTTTATCAGTACTAAATAAATATTCGTCCATTATTGATGTTAAAGATTTTATTATGATGTAGTTTAACAAAGTTAGACTGTTACAATCATTATCAGAATCAATTTAACCGATCAGACTGTTACAATCAATATTAGAATCAATTTAAATTTAACCGAGTCAGACTGTTACAATCATTATTAGAATCGATTTAACCTTGTCAGAATGTTACAATCATGAGTAGAATCGATTCAACCCAGTCAGACTGTTTAGAATCGATTTAACCGAGTCAGACTGTTACAATTATTATTAGAATCAATTTAACCAGGTCAGATTGTTACAATCATTACTAAAATCAATTTAACCCGGTCAGACTGTTGGAATCATTATTAGAACCGATTTGAGCGAGTCAGACTATTTCAATCATTATTAGAGTCAATTTAACCGAGTTAGACTGTTACAATCTATATTAGAATCCATTTAATCGATTCAGACTGTTAAAGATATTATGATATAGTTTAACAAAGTTAGACTGTTACAATCATTATCAGAATCAATTTAATCAATAAGACTGTTACAATAAATATTAGAATCAATTTAAATTTAACCAAGTCAGACTGTTATAATCATCATTAGAATCGATTTAACCTTGTCAGAATGTTACAATCATGAGTAGAATCGATTCAACCCAGTCAGACTGTTTAGAATCGATTTAACCGAGTCAAACTGTTACAATTATTACTAGAATCAATTTAACCATGTCAGATTGTTACAATCATTACTAGAATCAGTTTAACCAGGTCAGACTGTTGGAATCATTATTAGAACCGATTTAAGCGAGTCAGACTGTTACAATCACGAGTAGAATCAATTTAACCGAGTCAGACTATTTCGATCATTATTAGAGTCAATTTAACTGAGTTAGACTGTTACAATCTATATTAGAATCCATTTAATCGATTCAGACTGTTACAATCATTATTAGAATTATTTTAACCGAGTTAGACTGTTACAACCAGTTTCAGAATCATTTTCTAAGTATCCAATATTCAGTGTCTTTTTTCAATACCTGTGTATCGATTAGCAAAAGGGTTTCACTGACTGAAAGAAATCAGATATTATTTTGCTTCGTAACTGATTGACCAAGAATAGCCTGGCTAACAAACCTAAGTGAGATATTGTTTGCAGCATGAAGCTTTTCGAAAATGAGTTAATCAGTTTTCGAACTCTAGTTCCTGTTACGTAGACTGGAGTGTTGCGGTTCAGATTATGAGGTTAAAGGTAAATAATATTAAAGGTTATCATGCGCAGCATACATTCCTAAAGGTTACGTTAGAAATTACGTTGAATAACGCATATGACTTGGACGATGGTCACGATGGCACGAGTTTTCTTTTACACTGAACTTTTCAATAATAAAATCGCAATGCTACGTAGTGTTAATGGTTTGAAAATCAATGTGTAATTGTCACAGACTTTAACCTCGACCGTTGGGTGGAACTGAGATTAATTACAACAGAAACAATGAAAACAAGAATTGGTCAAACAGATACAGCATACAGCAATTACCCAAGTACAATATGGTTGATTCAAAATGTAATGTCAGCTAACTTAAACATTAAACATCTTCACGGAAAGAGCGAAAATACAGAGAATAGTCTAAGGTAAATGTTGACATAACAGAAAAGTGTATCATACAAGTCACAAGACATTATGACAGTTGTTGCTCTTAATAAGCTTTCCAGTTACAACCACCACATCGAAGTCTCTTGATGTTCGAGACTTGATCATTCTTATGCCACACTTTTAAAGAAGTTTGTAAGATCTGAAGTCTTCTAGTAGACATTATTCTCTTTAAGAGATCACTCGTTTAACTCACTGAAGTGGCTAATATAGATTTGGCGTTTGATGGAAATGTAAGAAATGGTTTTTGTGAGAATGGCATTAACATAAAGTTTTTCCTGCTTTGCTACATAGCTTTCTAGTTAAGTATTTTAAACTGGTGTTTAATAAGAAATTGTTGTTGCTTAGTGCTACTCTTTACTTCTTCAACCCACGAAGGTGTAAATATAGTCAAGGGAATTATTTATGCAATTATGAAACAGGAAGTATAATGATAATACCCATGAAGGGTAAATATAATCAAAGGAATTATATTTGCAATTATGAAACAGGAAGTATAGTGACATTACCCGTGAAGGTGCAAGTATAGTCAAAGGAATTATTTAAGAAATAGTGAAACAGGAAGTATGGCAACATTACCATGAAGTTGTAATATAATCAAGGGAATTATTTATACAATTATGAAACAGGAAGCATGGTGGGATTACTCATGAAGGTGTAAAACATAGTCAAGGGAATTATCTATGCAAATGGAATAAACCAAACTCTTCAGCTTGCCCAAGCCATAAATAAACTGGAAGGCGATATTAAAAAAAATGAAAAAAAGCATTGGTAACTTTAAGTAAAATGGATAGAAAGCGTGAATAATGTTTTATGTGGGGAAAAACATTTGGAGATTCAAGTAGTAATCCCATAGACGTGTTCATACTAATTTGAACAGAAAAAGGTGAAGAATTCCCGAAGTGAAATAAAAACTTGATGATAAGGGTTTTTGTAACCTTGTCAGTTGCTGATAAAAAAAGATAATCATATGGACTTAATATAAATGATTCATGAAATGGCAGCACAATTAATTATCATACGTGACATAAGGAAATAATAACACCTGAGAACATTTTATTAACTAAGTTAGATATCCACTTTTAAGACAACGTATGCGTATATTCAAGTTAAATGATTCTTGCATCAAGGTATTGTTTTCTTACCTTGATGCAAGAATCATTTAACTTGAATATACGCATACGTTTCCTTAAAAGTGGATATCTAACTTAGTTAATAAAATATTCTCAGAAGTTATAACTTCCTTATGTCATGTATGATAATTAATTGTGCTGCCATGTCATGAATCATTTATATTAAGTCCATATGATTATCTTTTTTATCAGCAACTGACAAGGTTACAAAAACCCCTTGTCATCAAGTTTTTATTTCGCTTCTGGAATTCTTCACCTTTTTCTGTTCGAATTAGTATGAACACGTCAATGAGATTACTACTTGAATCTCCATACGTTTTTCCCCACATAAAACGTTATTCACATTTTCTATATTATCCATTTTACTTAATCCGATTTTATCAGCTCTCATTTTTTTAATATCACCTTCCAGTTTATTTATGGCTGTAGTGAACTATCTTGGGCAAGCTGACGAGTTTAGTTTATTCCATTTGCATAAAAAATTCCCTTGACTATATAATATTTACACCTTCATGAGTAATGTCACCATACTTCCTGTTTCATAATTGCATAGAAAATTCCCTTGACTATATTTACACCTTCATGGCTAATGTCACTATACTTCCTTTTTCATAATTGCATAAATAATTCCCTTGACTTTATTTACACCTTAATGGGTAATGTTACTATACTTCCGGTTTCATAATTGCATAAATATTTCCCTTGATTATATTACGCCTTCATGGGTGATGTCACTAAATTTACTATTTCACTATTGCATAAATAATTCCCTTGACTATACTTACACCTTCACAGGTAATGTCACTATACTTTCCGTTTCATAATTTTGCATAATATTTCTCTTGATTCTATTACACCGTCATGGGTAATGTCACTGTACTTCCTGTTTCATAACTGTTGTATAAATAATTCCTTCGACTTTGTTTACACCTTAATAGGTAATGTCACTATACTCCCTGTTTCAGTTTCATAATTATTACATTAATAATTCCCTTGATATATTTACACCTTCGTGGGTATTGTCATTATACTTCCTGCTTCATAATTCCATAAATAATTCCCTTGACTATATTCGCACCTTCATGGGTAATGTCACTATACTACTGCAAATTACATACAGTAAGCCTTTGGTTGCTCCACCCAACTGGAAGACAATGAGAAATTTTACCCTTAATTTAAGGCAGGAAGTTATATTTCCATCAAAAGCCTCTATTAAACAAGTTAG
>NC_089799.1:14530874-14545874 GCF_040412425.1 Macrobrachium rosenbergii
AGAGAGAGAGAGAGAGAGAGAGAGAGAGAGAGAGAGAGAGAGAAAATCGATACGGGCGAAAAACCAAATAAAGTTTTAGCTCTATCTCTCTCTCTCTCTATCTCCTAACATATAAACATGAAGGTCTAAGTACACACACATACACACACAAGCATACAAATATACGCCTCCACACTCGCGTAAGACGAAAAATTTACCCAACGCACAGACAAAAACATGCGCAGTCTCGCACTCCCACGCATCGCTGATTCCTTTAACCATCGATCCGCGTCGCTTGGCAAACGTTCTTTATATTTCGCTGCTAATACAGCGCTGAATTTTAGTCAGTTAGACGGTCGAAGCGAGAGAGAGAGAGAGAGAGAGAGAGAGAGAGAGAGAGAGAGAGTCACTCACGCACACATAGATTGAATTACGAACTGTAGATGTTTGTTGTATTATGTAAATTTTTTTTCTCTGTCTCCATATATATATATATATATATATATATATATATATATATATATATATATATATATATATATATATATATTTATATATATATACCCACACACATACATACATGCAATATATATATATATATATATATATATATATATATATATATATATATATATATATATATATATATATATATATATATAATCAGAAGCCCCCTCCACAGAACAAATGGAAAGTTATGAAGTTTTATGCTATAGCCTATCTCCAAGTACATTTTAAGTTTCTATTAACCTATTTTTCATTTCACATTTCTTGTATTTTCAGACTGAGTGACGGAGTTAGATACAGCCATGGCTAACAACTCGGACGAAATCAGATGGATTGACCGAATCTGGGCTATAACCTTCAGAGAGGCTAGGGATGCTGGTGCATCCTTCATTTCACGTTCCTGGATAGCTAAATACATGAAAAGAGATGAATCCTTTGTTAAAAGAAACTGGAACAAAATCCATATGACTGTCATCGCGAAAAGAGTGAGAATCTTGGAAGGCCTGAAGTCCTTTTCTCCAGGAGTCAAAAGACATCATAGCTGAGGCAATGGGTAGAACCAAGAAAATCCTATGTAAATTGGCGCTTGAACTAAAAACAAAAAGGGAAAAGAAGAGAAGTTATAGTGCTGTATATCGTGAGTTGAAAAAATCTGGTATCAAAGCCATTTCATGTTATCTGCAAGCCCAACATCACTCAGCAACAGAGAGAAGACCGTGCATGGTTTTGTGGTTCATTTCTTAAAGATTGGGATGAAGCTGACTTTCTCCAAGTTGTTGCATCAGATAAATTAACTTCATTTACACAGTCAGGAAGCAAATCATAAAAATGACATCATTTGGGCTGCAAATTGGATGATATCAACGATGACCTAACGCTATCGCCAAGTTGTGAAATTTCCTGAATGTTTGGGAATTTTTCTGTTTCACAGCCAAACAGTTAATGTGGATCATCAAAGAAAACGGACAGTCATGGAATGGCGAATACTTCAAAGAAACTGCGCTTGCTGGTGCAGTTAGCCCAAGACACAATGTGGTGGCATGAGTTCATCGAGGCCCTATGCAGCCCCATGTGTGTGCCACAGTAAAAATATATATATATATATATATATATATATATATATATATATATATATATATATATATATATATATATATATATGTATGTATGTATGTATGTGTGTGTGTGTGTGTGTACTGTTGTGTACATCCAAGCAAGCACTTGCATGCATGTGTAACTCACCTTTGTGTTGTGTGGTGTGTGTGTATGTATGTATGTGTGTGTGTGTATTCGAAAAAAAAGCACGATTCCTAGAACATGTGTTTTCTATTTTCCTCCTTCCTTTAGGAGCGCAAGCATGTGGAAGTCGCCTCTAATTAGGAGAATATTTGGGTCCTAATCATGATGGGAAATCGCTGATTAGTCCTTCCCGAAAAATTCCTCACAATTATTCTCCTCAAAAATTCCTCGCAATTATTTTCTTGTGCCATGTTTCCTCATTTCTGATTCGTCGGGGATTTTTTTTTCCCTTTCCGGAATTCCACTTTCTAAACAGATCGTTTCTCGTTTTCGTTATTCTTTTGTGTCTTTTTTTTATTTCCTCTCTCTTTCTCTCTCTCTCTCTTTCTTTGTCCTTCGTTTTCGTTATTCTTTTCTGTCTTTTTTTATTTCCTCTGTCTGTCTCTTTATCTATTATTTTCGTTATTCTTTTCCGAGTCTTTTTTCGATTTCCTCTCTCTCTCTCTCTCTTTGTCCTTCGTTTTCGTTATTCTCTTCTATTTTTTGCATTGCTCTTCCTCCCTCTCTCTTTGTCCATTATTTTCGTTATTCTTTTCTGTTTCTTTTTTTTATTTTCTTTCTCTCTCTCTCTCTCTCTCTCTCTCTCTCTCTCTTTGTCCTTCATGGTCGTTATTCTTTTCGGTGTCTTTTTTTATTCTCTCTCTCTCTCTCTCTCTCTCTCTCTCTCTCTCTCTCTCTCTCTCTCTCTCTCTCTTTTCTTCTCCTTTAATCATTCGGTATTCTTACGTGTTATTCGCTTTCCCTTAAAAGAACGACTCTTTGTTTGGCATCTTCATTATCATTTCCTTTTCGTCTCCTCATTAATTTGATTCTGCAAATCTTTCGTTTGTCTGGCGAAATTCATTTCCTCTTTAACGCCATTTTTTTCCCTCCACTGTCGTTTTCCTTCTTTCCTTTTTTTGAGTTCTTTATTTGTTTTTTCTTTTTATCCAGTTTAATTTCTCTGTTTATACGTTAGATTCCGATTGCTTTTGCTATCTTATATATTTGAATTTGAATATTAGTGGTGTCGCAATGGGGGGGGGCTGTGCCCCTGCAGTCAGATGGCTGCTTCCCCACTGCGCCCCCCCCCCGGGGGAAATTCCCTTTGTAGCTAAACATTATCCCTTTGGTGGTCAAAGGCAGATATTCTTGCCCTAGCGAATATGTGCTAAGAGGGTCGAAAGCTATACATCTAATGCGCTATATATCTCATGACATTATTTTGGTTCTTGTTACCTTGACAACTTATATAGAGCTGAGAAAAGATTGGATATAGTTATAGGTTTTTAAGCACAAATGACATGTTTGTTCATGATATTTTGATCCAACATAATGTTGTCAACTTAAGTGATTGAAACTATAGCTACAGTTTTGAATAAGTGCAATGCATTTTGCTACGGCTGCTTAGAGTTAGTTTCCAGGGAGAGGAGATGAAAAAAAAAATATACCTTAGTTTAACCAGACCACTGAGCTGATTAACAGCTCTCCTAGGGCTGGCCCGAAGGATTAGACTTATTTTACGTGGCTAAGAACCAATTGGTTACCTAGCAACAGGACCTACAGCTTATTGTGGAATCCGAACCACATTATACCGAAAAATGAATTTCTATCACCAGAAATAAATTCCGCTAATTCTTCATTGGCCGGCAGGAGGCTCGAACTCGGGCCTAGCAGAGTGCTATCCGAGAACTCTACCGACTCGTCCAACGAGGAACTTAAAACGGAAGTGGTTGAAATTTTGAAGAGATTTTGGAGGGTCATAAGTCTTTTGTGTTACTGGTGATGATATGCACTACCTTGATATATTTACATGGGAAAGATATACTATAGTTAGAAATTAAAACTTGACAATAGAAAGTAGGCTAGTATTGAATATAAGGTTGTGAGGAAATGTACATTACAGTATTTGATACATTTGCATATAGTAAGAGTTGAAAATTAATTGAAAATTGAGCTCTATCATTTCAAATACAGGTTTACTAATTACTAATAGTATTATTTTCCTTCACTCGCATGGGTATATGCATTCGAGAACAGTATATTTTACTAATTACAGAACTGGTACATTAGTTATGCGTAATTTTCTTTGGGACCCCAAAAAGATATCTTAGCCCACCTAGGCGGCCCCCACTGATGGAATGCCAACTATGCCACTGATGTGAGAGAGAGAGAGAGAGAGAGAGAGAGAGAGAGAGAGAGAGAGAGAGAGAGAGAGAAGATAGAAATATATATATATATATATATATATATATATATATATATATATATATATATATATAATATATATATATATATATACAATGTACACACACAGACATATATATAACAAATTCTTCATGCACGCACCCTTGATTATCTTCCCCTTCCATCTAGGTTGTATTAAGTTTAATATCTCACGTAACGCATATAATTCTAATTCATTTCACTGTTCTGATTTGCAGTTCATAATCAAATAAAACGGAGAGAAACAGAACAGCAGACGAAAGCATACAACAACGAGAAATATATATATATATATATATATATATATATATATATATATATATATATATATATATATATATATATATATATATATATATATATATATATATATATATATATATAACTAGTCTGTACCTCCGTTGATAAGGACAAAGTCATGCTATTTCCGTCAAATCCCTCCGAAGTGGAATATCCTAATAAGAGCTACCGGAAAATGCAAGAGGCGGCTCTAATCAGTCCTAGATGATCAGAAATGATTGTGTCTCTCGATGGTTTCCTCAACGACCCTCGCTGTCAGCTCTAATTGGAGTCACTGGACTTTTTTTTTTTTTTTTTTATTTAGGGTACGATGGATTCCTTCCTCCGGGCACTTGAAAACGATATCTGCCTTTCGAAAATGGTTACCTGTTCGGCCGTCATCAGGTTCTGGGGATGAGGGATTTTCAAAGGAATTCAGGGCAGGTTGTTTTGTTAATGACAATGTGCTTTGTTCTTTAACTACAGCATTTCCGTTTGTTTAAACTTAGGTATAGGTGATAATGTGCATTCCTTTAACTGTAGCATTCTCGTTTATTTAACTATATATAGCATTTCCGTTTATTTAAAACTAGTTATCTGTCAAATGTGTTTTGTCAGTGTCTCAGAATATGGGATTCTTAAAGGAATTCAGGTCAGACTGCTTTGTAAAGGATAATGTGCACTGTTCTTTAACTAAGGCATTTTCGTTTATTTAAAATTAGTTATATGTCAAATGCGTTTTGTCAGCGTCTCAGAATATGGAATTCCTAAAGCAATTTAGGTAAAACTGTTTTGTTAAGGATAAAGGGTACTGTTCTTTAACTACGGCATTTTCGTTTATTTAAGATTGGTTATATGTCATGTGTGTTTTGCCAAGGTCTCAGAATGAAGGATTTTCAAAGGAATTTAGGTAAAATTGTTTTGTTAAGGAAAAAGTGTCCTGTTCTTTAACTATAACAGTTTTGTTTACTTAAAATTAATTAAGAGTCAAATGTGTTTTGTCAGGGTCTGAGAATAAGGAATTCTTAAAGGAATTTAGATCAGATTGTTTTGTTAAGGATAATTTACATAATTCTTTAACTGTAGCATTTTCGTTTCCTTAAACTTAGCTATATGTCAAATGTGTATTTTTAGGGTCTGAGAATGAGGGTTTTTTAAAGGAATTTAGGTTAGATTGTTTGTTAGGGATAATGTCCATAGTCCTTTAACTAAAACAGTTTCGTTTACTTAAACATAGTTATAAGTCCTCAGAATGAAGGATTTTTAAAGGAATTTAGGCCAGATTGTTTTATTAAGGATAAAGTACATTGTCCTTTAACTACATCAGTTTTGTTTACCCAACCCTAATTATATGTCAGATACGTTTCTTCAGGTTTTTCTGTAATTGAAAGTTTATATACTAATGCAGTCGTCGTAGATTAACTGACCCCGTAGGGAGGTAGTGTCGTCAGTGAACCTCACCCAGTGCACTGTAGGCATTACTGAAGGTTCTTTGAAGCGTTCCTTCGGATCCTAGCTGCAACCCCTTTCATTCCTTTTACTGTGCCTCCTTTCACATTCTCTTTCTTCCATCTTATTTTCAACCCTCCCCTGACAATTGTCTTATAGTGCAACTGTGATGTTTCTTCCTGTTACACCTTTAAACCTTTTACTCTCGATTTTCCTTTCAGAGCTGAATGACTTCGTAGACCCCAAAGCTTGGGCTTTGGACTAAATTTTTACATTTCATTCATTCACAGATTAACTAAGAAAACAGAGCAATTCTAATTTAACGATACGAATGTATTCTGACGAAAGTAACAGTAAGTTTAATATTTACCAATGTATTCACAGAAATATCCTAACAAACAAGGTTAGAGAGAAGGAGAAGTACAACAAAAATTCTAAAAATTAACGAAAATAAGTAAAAATGCGCCGACGTTTCTTCGGTGCAATCGAGTTTTCTGTACAGCATATAATGAAGACCACCGAAAATAGGTCTATCTTTTGGTGCTCTCGGTATAATGCTGTATGAGCCGCGGCCCGTGAAGCTTTCAGCCACAGCTTTGGAGGTGGCCTGACATATAACGTCGCCAGACACACGATCATGGCTAACTTTAACCTTAAATGAAACAAAAACTACTGAGGCTAGAGGTCTGCAATTTGGTATGTTTGATGATTGGAGGGTGGATGATTAACATCCCAATTTGCAGCCCTCTAGCCTTAGGAGCTTTTAAGATCTGAGGGCGGACAGAAAAAGTGCAGACGACAGACAAAGCCAGCGCCATGGTTCTCTTTTACAGAAAACTAAAAAAAAAAAAAAAGTAGAGCTTCGCTGTGCTTAATGAATAAATTATTTGTAAGTTCATGCGATGAATAAAACATTCCTAATTAGGGAGAGGGGTCATTAATAAAGTGTCGGAAATCACCCGCATCACGAAAATTTTTTTTTCTTTCACGTAATCTTTGACAAAGAATAAGGCAGAATTTGACCGGGATGATTGATAGTGAGAATGATGATGGTGAAGAGATGATAAATTATACAATTTATATGAGTCTGGAAATTCTCTACTTGGTATGCTAGAGTTTTAAGGTAATTCATGAAACCAAGTATTCCAAAAAAAGTGAATACATCTTACATATCAAGAAATCATTACAGTATACATTCAGTTAAAAAAATTTTTAACCTGGAAATGATAGGAATTTTGCGCCATGTGAAAAGTATAGATTTTTTTACATAATTTCTCTTAAGAAATAATTATCTTGGTTTTCAACTTAACTACCCTAGTCATACATACGTACATAAACGAATTTCTGAAGACTTTTATAAAGTGCCATTAATTTGTTTGAACATCATACTTAGGGACATTCTGGTAGCACTGTTTAGACCTTCACATATATATATTATATATATATATATATATATATATATATATATATATATATATATATATATATATATATATATATATATATATGTGTGTGTGTGTGTGTGTGTGTGTGTGTGTGTGTGTGTGTGTGTGTGACTGTGTGACTCGATTAGTCTGCCTTTTGTTGTCAACAATTCCATTCTTTTTAATTTGTTACACGAATTTTAAAATGAACGAGTAAAAAGTTGCGCCGAAGTTTCTTCGGCGCAATCGAGTTTTCTGTACAACGTATAATCAAGGCCACCGAAAATAGATCTATCTTTCGTTGGTCTCGGTATAATGCTGTATGAGCCGCGGTCCATGAAACTTTAACCACGGACCGGTGGTGGCCTATCCTACATCGTTGCCAGAAGCATGATTATGGCTAACCTGAACCTTAAATCAAATCAAAACTACTGAGGCTAGAGGGTTACAATTTGGCATGTTTGATGATTGAAGGGTGGATGATCAACATACCAATTTGCAGCCCTCTAGCCTTAGTAGTTTTTAAGATCTGGGGGCGGAGAGAAAAAGTGCGGAGGGACAGACAAAGCCGGCACAATAGTTTTCTTTTACAGAAAACTAAAAGCAGCGCTAATCGTCGTTCCCTTAAAATTAACTGCAGCGTGACAGCAGCTCCCCAAGTGAAATTCTTGTTACGAGGGCCAGAACCAAAACCCTTCAGTGGAAACGAGGCTTGTCTGTCAAATTGTATACTTTCCCCTGGGACATAATGCATCTCCTGACACTTGGGGTAATTAATGGTTACCTCCACGGAGCAAGTATGGTCAGCAACGCTCTCCCAACGCTTTCCCAGTGTCCAAATTCTCATTTCCCTAGCGACCGTTTCCATTTCCAGCCGGCATCAATAAGGCCTCAAACATTCTGGACATTTGTTAAACCGATGGGGGGTGACAGGTCCATCCTTACGTAGCTGTGGAACCCGGAAGATGAATTACTGTATCATAAGATTTTGGTATGTGCGTTTAGCTTTTTATTGTTTGCCTTATAACTAAACTAATATGGATTAAATTTTTATTGTTTTCCTTTTACTAAACTAATCTGGATCAAATTCTTAATGTTTTATTTTAACTAAACTAATATGGATTAACTTTTGATTGTTTTCCTTTGATTAAACCAATCTAGATTAGCTTGTTGATGTTTTCTTTTGACTCAACGAATCTGGATTAACTTTTTATTGAACCAAACTAACCTAGTTTAACTTTTTATTGGTTGCCTTTAAATGAAATATTCTAGATTAACTTTTTGTTTGACTTTAACTAAACTAATCTAAATCAACTTCTTGTTTTTCTTTAACCAGACAAACCTAGTTTAACTTTTTATTGTTTGCCTTTAACTGAAATATTCCAGATTAACTTTTTATTGTTTTCCTTTGACTAAACTGATCTAGATATTTGCATGGAATTTCAGCTGGTTGATATAATTTCTCTACCACATCCAATTTGCATCGGACAGAAAATTAAAAGTGTTGTCATCCGTTGTGAAGTTTATTTACTCTGTTGGCGCTGAAATAAAGCTATTCCGAATCCAACACTGACAAAATCCTCATTTGGATTTACGCAGTTTCGACGCAACTTACTATCAGTAATCCTGCGTCGAAACTGCGCCTATTTTCGTCAGCCCTCCCGATTCATTTTAATCTCGAATTGAGGGTTGACGTAATTCTTACTTTTGTAACAAGGTTCCAAAGGCAAATGGAGCTTTGATTTTGATTTTATGTTTCGGCGCTTTCATGGAAGAAATATTCTAATGGGTTGCTGCGTTCCCTTTCCGAGAATGACTGAATATAATATATATATATATATATATATATATATATATATATATATATATATATATATATATATATATATATATATATATATATATGTGTGTGTGTGTGTGTGTGTGTATGTATATATACACATATATATACATACACACACACACACACACACACACACACACATATATATATATATATATATATATATATATATATATATATATATATATATATATATATATATATATATATATATATCAATGGATGGAAATTCCTTTATGATCTACACACGGCCACTGGCATTTTTACGAGGACGTAAACAGAACAGGGATTCATACATTTGATTAGGGACTAAGTCGTGCCCCACGTGTTCCAGTTGCAAATGCAGCTGTTTGATCTTGATGACACGTGATTTGTGAATGTTTCTCGCACATAAATGTGTGTGCTAAATTGCAAATGTATAGAGTGGAATGTATGTTGTGTATTATATATATATATATATATATATATATATATATATATTTATATTTATATTTACAAAATTATATTTATTTAAGTAGACCAGCAAAATTTCCAGGTCAGATAGGCCAATATTTGGAAGTATATGTTCGTGCTTCGAAAAATATCACAAAAGTCACATGTCCTTAATGATTTTTATGAAAATAACACAAAATAAGTAAACTTTTACCTTATGTAAACCTGTATATGCACGAGTCATTCCTGGTTCAGTTCCTATGTATAACAAACTGCTTTCCAAATATGTTTAGTCTTTCACTGCAATGTGGTTGTTGTGTTTTCTTTCGAGTTTATTCCTCGTAGCACATAGAGAATTCTGACAGTTCGAGTTTTTAAATGAACAAATCAGCGAACGGATTAAATATGTATCCTTAAACTTGAAAAAAAAATCACCAGAATTGGTGAAAGTAACCAATTCTTTTACTTTCTTTACTTTCTCCTGTTGGGAGGTCGTATTAATCATAACATCAGCACACGTACAGCACATGTACAGCAATTTTTTTTTCTAAATGACCATTCATTTATGAATAGAATATGAATTGAATGAAAAGACAGTTTGATGAGATTCATACTTTGAAAGAAACAACCTTGTTAAAATAATGAATTCACTCGGCATCAACTCGTTTGAATTAAACAAACTATGTTGAATGAAGATATGATTTCATCCTTAAAACACAAACTGGAGGAGCAGTCAGTAATTATCCACTTTTCTTCGGTAAAACACGCAACGACTTTGAAATACACCAAAATATCAACCTGAACCCCATAAGAATGCATTGAAATTAGTGATATAAGCCACATACCTGCCCGGTTATCTTTATTAATTGTCCTATGGAATTCAAATTAATCAGTTCTCATTACTAGTTAGTTCTCTGTTTCACAGTAAAAAAGAAAACTATGATATTCACGGAAGAGACTGAATGTACCCTATGAAGACAATTTCCCTGCGATTTTCGAAAAACAATATAATAATTTTTACAGAGCTTGTTCAGCCCACGCGAAAACTAAATAATAGGGACTAATTCGTCATGAAACGCATTTTGTATTCCGTCATGCTTAATAATGCAGCAAATCTGATAACCTGTGGTATTCATAAATAAATTAGGCTATCTTGATGTGATGCATAAAATAAGCCCATGTGAACTTATAATTCTGTGGCATTTACGCGTTCTAATATTGAGTCTCTTTTTTTTTTTAAAACACTGCATCAGATTTTGTATCTTTGCTCAAACTGATCATGATACAATTTTCAAAATGTCATTTTCATGTAGCAGCGTGCAAAGAGTAGAAGTTAAATCTGCATACTAATTAATTGCCAGTAGTTTCAAGCTAATTAAATGCTTGTCCGTTGCCTGCTTCTCCTTTTCAACAAAATGTGAAGAAGAATAAGCAAGATATATTTCATGAGTATTGAACTGTTGATAAGCACATCTTCAGAGCATGATTAACTTCATACCTAAAGACTGTTGCATGAATTTCACATCGTCGCATAAAGTATGGTAGCCTTATGGCATTTATAATGATTGTGTATGTATATGTATACATACATATATATATATATGTATACATATACATATATATATGCACATGCATATATATACATACATACATACATACATACATATATATATATATATATATATATATATATATATATATATATATATATATATATATATATATTTTTATAACACATTATTTTGTCATTTTAGTAAACATGAAATAAATTTTGGCATAGCTGCAACATAATACACCGATACACAGGTATATTTTCCTTTCCCTGACTTTTTTGCTGCGTCCTAGTTTTATCTTCATGACATATTGTTATTAATTCAAACGCAGCCTGTTGTCCATTTCTCTATGTTATCTCCTTAGCATGTTTAGATTTTTTCAGTGAATATGTGATTATTTTGAAGAATAGTAACAATGTTAATAATTAAAAGTCTCCATCAAAATAACTTCTGAAAATAGTAAGAATCCAGAATTTCCCGACTTTTGAACGACACTTAGGTTTTATTCTCCTATGTAGCCTACAGTATACTACAGGGGTTCTTGGTAAAAGAGCTTATTAAAAAAACTACGTACCCGTTTCCCCCAATCATGACATAAATATAAAAAAAGGGAGTTGTAATAAGCTCATTTTCAAGGAATCTAGACCTCACTTAAAGTGAAGTCAGCTTTATTTTCGAGGATTTCTTCTCCTTTTCAGATGGGTTATCCAGAGTTCTCTGTAGACAAAGCTCTCTCCAGCGAAGGAGGTTTATTTTAGAAGGGCGAAACAAAAAATGAAATAAAGGCAGGGATCATTAAACTCCCCTACGACGGTGAGCTGGAGAATCTCTGGAAAAGTTTAAACGATGGCTATTAGTTTGTTTTCGCTCTTGACACTACCTTTCAGAAGAGAGATCGTAAAAAAATGAATATTCGTCTATAACTGAAACAAGTAAAAATTGCGCCGAAGTTTCTTCGGCGCAATCGAGTTTCCTGTACATCGTATAATCAGGACACGATGGTCTCGGTATAATGCTGCTCGAGCCGCAGCTCATGAAACTTTAACCACAGGCCGGTGGTGGCCTATCCTATATCGTTGCCAGATGCACGATTATGGCTAACTTTGACCTTAAATAAAATAAAAACTACTGAGGCTAGAGGGCTACAATTTGGTATGTTTGGTGATTGGACACCGGATGATCAACTTACCAATTTGAGGCCGTCTAGCCTCAGTAGTTTTTAAGATCTGAGGGCGGACAGAAAAGAATGTGGACAGAAAAATACGGACGGACAGACAAAGCCAGCACAATAGTTTTCTTTTACAGAAAATTTAAACTTGTTCCCCAAGTATACATTTTACTTTGTCCAAGAAGCAGAGTCTTACGTCGGGGGAACAAGAAGAGATTTAGAAATTAGCATAGGTAACACAGAGAGACTGTTACACAAAAACATGGGAGGAGTATAGCAGTAGTACACTGCTGGCAGAAATGATTGGATGAATTTCAAAATGCCAAAACAATCTACAAATGCTGGTACACGAAAACTAACTGCCTTTTTGGATAACATTTGCACTCAGTCTTCATAAATAAATTCTTAACTAAATTACATGTCATATATGAAAAAAAAACATTAAAGAAGTAGAAATAATCAGCTTTTCAGCAGTTTAATAAAACAAATCCTTTAATGGACTGACTCCCCGGGGGCCCTACCGGTACAAACCCCTAAACCCTTTAATTCAAGTTCACAAGGCAGTACTTTTTTGGAAATGGAATGGGAATATTGACATTCGAATAGGCAGTAAATGTCTGCAATGGGAATATGGCAAATACATAAGAAGCAGAAAATTGCAAAGCTTAATTCCTCACCACCTTTGAGAACAGGATTATCCTGAACAGTATTAGGATGAATAAACAAATAGTACAAAAGAGCTAAAAGTGTTTTCAGTTTCCAATAATGGCAATAAGCGCAACATTAATATGTGTAATGTTTTTAAAGTGAATAACATTGAAGTTATATAAGAGCCATATTCTATACAAGTAGATCACTATCTTATATTGCAGTCGTTTTAGATACTTAACTGCATGCACATCTTTAAAGGACGAATTTGTATAAATGTAAAATAAATCCAACCTTCATCTAAATGAAATAAAAACAGAATAATACAAAGCAAAGAGAAAATCATACATCCATGATCATGTGTGCGTACATATTCCATACAACTTCACAACATTCGTCTAAATTCAGGAAACGAAACCTGTTGACAGAAATTTAAAAAAAATCCACCCCTAAAAAAAATTATTAAAATAAAAAAAACACCCTTTAGGACGCACAAGAGGAACAGATCAATTAAGTGGAAAAGAGATCTTTATGGATCAAATATAGGGTGGCGGATATTATCCCCTTAGAGACATGGAGAGCGTTTTCACGTGAAGAATATTGGTTGTTTGGGTGAGGTACAACCCTCCTTGAGAGAGAGAGAGAGAGAGAGAGAGAGCCGGCTTATCCTTCTCTACTCTAACCCTCTGGAAGCTCGAGAGAGAGAGAGAGAGAGAGAGATGGTGGGAAGGAGTTTCTTTAGGGAAGCGGGAATACGTTGGAATTAAAAGGTTATATGCAAGTATAACCACAGAATAAATATAGTAAATGTGTCAGTAGATGTTGCAATTTACGAAGAAGAGGAAACGTATAGCAAAGATAAAGATAAAGAAACTACTTAGTGACGAAAAATGCTTATAAACCTTTTCATGAAAAAACTTGATGTTTTGAATAAAGATATATATATATAAATGCGCAAAATACCACATTAAATTGAAATTAATTCTCTTCCATATAGTAAGACGATAAGTAAACACTCAGAATATTAAATAAGATAAAAGTTTAATCTCCCCTGTAAAATAAGACGATCAGAATGAAATGAGATAAAATTCGTTTTTAATAAATTCCGAGGAATGACCGACGTCCAGAACGCGCGCAGAATGACAGGTGAAAGAAAACGGACAGGTATCCTGTACATGAAATGAGAGAAAACCATAAATCGACAGATGGCTAGAACAACTTTAAAAGCAACGCGTCGGAAATGCCACGATGCCGCTGCCGCCTCCCCCCCCTCCTCCTCTTACCCCTCCTCCTTTGCCTCAACCTTTCATCCTCCTCCTCCTCTTACTGCCCCTCATACCAGCTTTACCTCCTCCTCCACGTCCAGCTCTTCCCCACATCGTCATCACGATACCTTCCTTCTCATCTTTTACCTCAACCTTTCCTCCCCCTCCAACTCATCCTCCTCACACCATTTTTGCCTCCTCGTCCTGCTCTTCCTCACACCGCCATCACGATGCTTTCCTCAAACTCTACCTCAACCTTCCATCCACCTCCTCCTCCTTACCTCCCTCCCTCCTCCTCCTCCCCCTCACATCAGCTTTTCCTCCTCGTCCTGCACACCCTCACACCGCTAACACGAGGTCTTACTCATAATTTACCTCCTCCTCCTCCTCCTCCTTCCACCTCCATCCCCTCCCCCCTCACACCAGCTTTATCTCCTCCTCGTCCTCCTCTTCCTTACACCACCACCACGGTGCTTGTTCCTATTCATCCATTACCTCAACCTTTATCCTACTCCCTACCTCCTACTTCCTTCCTCCTTCCTCTCCTCCCCTTCCCTCCGTCTCATCCTCTCCTCCCCCTCCTTCCTCACCCCCTCCTCCTACCTCCCTCCTTCCTCTCATCCCTCCTCCTCTTCCCTCCCTCCTCCTCCTCTCTCCCCATCCTCCCTCCTCCTACCTCCCTCCTTCCTCTCATCCCTCCTCCTCCTCCTCCTCTCCTCTTTCCTCCCTCCCAACATCCTCCCTCCTCCTCCTCCTCCCTCCCTCCTCCCCTTCCTCCTCCCTCCATCCTCCACCTCCTCCTACCTCCCTCCTTCCCCTCATCCCTCCTCCTCCTCCCTCTCCTCCCCTCCCGCTCCCTACCTCTCTTCTCCTACCTCCCTCCTTCCCTCCCTCCCCCTCCTCACACACCACCACCACCTCCTCTTCCTCCTCCGCCTTAATGAAAGTT
>NC_089799.1:14548374-14583374 GCF_040412425.1 Macrobrachium rosenbergii
ATTGCCGGCTGTGATCTACTGGGAATTTTCCGTTCTTTGCGTACGTCCAATAAAATATTACCTCATTAAACATATTTCTCTGCAAGTATTCGAAAATCTTACTGCTCATTGCGCTTTGTTGCATAACGAAACAGAACAAGGAATCAGAGAAAAGGTAAGTTTTTCTCAAGGCATAATGTCATCTCTACGATTGATATACCTGAAGGCATGTTTATAAAACATTTCACTTACTATGCATTATATGGGTCTTTGTCGCTATTGTTCAAGTGTTCTATGTATATGTATATACATATGCTATAGATACATATAAATCTATTTATCTATCTATCTATCTATATATATATATATATATATATATATATATATATATATATACATATATATATGTGTGTGTGTGTATATATATATATATATATATATATATATATATATATATATATATATATATATCAATTAAACCTGATATATATTACCAAACCTGATTAATATTACCAAGCAACGTCTATCTGTCTGTCTATCTACACACACACACACACACACATGCAGCAATCAACGGTGACGCATTTAATAGCAGACACAATGCGCATATGCAACTTAATATTGTTCTCTTGTCGTTAGGTACATTGAAATTTGGGAACGAAAGCAAAAGCTGACCTCGCCTTACAAGCTGATCCACTTATGTCCGAAATTTTAACCAGAATTCTAATAAACTTGATCAGTTTCGCGGTAATAAAAAAAATAAGGACCATAAAGTGAAGGCTATAATGAAATATTAAAAATCACTATAATGAAATATGAAAAATCACTGTAGTGAAACATGAAAAATCACTGCATACCAAGAATTTAATTCGGGTACGGTATGCACCGCTTACCTGTCATACCAACCGAAGCGGAACCAGTAATCAACATTATAACTGCTTCCGGGAAATGCATCTGTCACTTTTACCTGTCCGCTTCGGTCAGCTCTTGTTTACCGAGATTCGGTTACGAAAATCCTAAAACCGGAGAGCATTTGACCCTTGACCTTCGTGAGAATTAGCCCCTTTTGATCTCCCTCGGAACATGACAGCGCGCTAGGTGAAATATTCACACTCCGCCTCTGAGGTTTTTGAACAGTAAATAGGAACGGGTGAATGACTTACGGCCTGGAGGGAAATTTATATGATCTCCCACGTCGGTGTTCCGTGCATTAATTGCCTGCGAGCTTATGGAAAGTGATCATTAAGTTTTCTCTTTTCTTTTATTTGTTGGTGGTGAACTGATTGTACGTTCATATATTCAGTAAAAAATAAAAAAAAGTAAAAAGGAACTGAAGTTTTCTGTACAGCTCTATCTTTCGGTGGTCTCGGTATAATGCTGTATGAGCCGCGGCCCATGAAACTCTCAATATGGTGGCTCGTCCAAATCGTTGCCGAAGCACGATTATGGCCAACTTGTAACCAAATAAAATAAAAATTATTAAGGCTGAGGGTCGCAATTTGGTACGTTTGATTGGAGGGTGGACGATCAACATACAATATGCGGTCCTCTAATCGAGCAGTTTTAAGATCTGAGGGCGGACAAAACAAACGCGGACAGCAAAAAGTGCGGACGGACATACAAAGCCGGCACAATAGTTTTATTTTCAGAAAACTAAAAAAACTATTATTTTTGGAATGGCACACCGGTAAATTAAATGTCAGCCAACTCAGAATGAAATATTCATTATAATTATCAAAACATTCTTGAATTACTTTTGGGCAAAACATAGATTTATGAATATATGAAAAATATCTTCTTGCACTTCTTAACTTTTAATGCACTTATAAACCAAATTCATATGACCGATACGGGCATAATTTCTACAAGTATAATATACAGAAAAATGCGATTACCTTTATAATATACTGAGACTGATTCTCAAGCTGATTAACTGGAATACTTCTATTTCTTAGAATCTACGTGAATTTGAAATTAGAGTATGTGAGTATGAAACTTTAATCATTGACATTTTTATAAGTGGCAATTTTGCTCTTAATATCCGTTTCTGATAAAAATCAGCCAGAATTTCCCCATTCACACTAAACTGCCAGAAAAGTTCCATCGTCATAAGGTTTTCCTCCTAGTTATGTTATCGAATTGAACTTAATATAAATTTAAGCCAAGGACAAGCACCGAGACCACGATGAAATTCGGAACAAATTGACAGTAAAAAGTTTTAAGGTGTAACAGGAGTGAAAACCTCACCCAGTTGCGCTATGAATCAATTGTTAGGAGAGGGTGGAAAGTACGGTGGAAGAAAGAATATGAAAAGAGGTACAGTAAAATGAACGAAAAGGGTTGCAGCTAGGGGTCCAAGGCACGCTGCAAAGAACCTTAAGTAATGCCTACAGTGCCCCGCACGAGGTGCACTAACGGCACTAACCCCCTACGGGGCTAGTTATGTTATCATTCACGAATATGTTTGTATGTCTGACTGTCTGCCTGTTCATATTATATTTGAAAATTTTTTGATGGACTTTTAATAATCAAGCAAAACCATATATATATATATATAATATATATATATATATATATATATATATATATATATATATACATATATACAGAGTGTTATATGTATATATATATATATATATATATATATATATAATATATATATATATATATCCATATACATAAAGACATATAATATATATATATATATATATATATATATATATATATATATATAGATATACAGTATATATATATATATATATATATATATATATATATATATATATATATATATATATATATATATATATATATATATATATATATATGTTTACATTTACAACAGTAAGGATTTTCTTTTCTCACCATTTAAATGACTGTTGTGATTAAAAGATTTTTAAATCAATATTACTTATGCAATTTACAGTTACGACAGCGCCAAACATTTTCAAATAATTTCATTAAAAAATCCTATTAAGCTTCTCTGAATCCATTTTCCCGAGATAAAAAGAAAGCTTTAACAACAGGAGAAATTCCGTCTATTAAATACTGTAAAACAGTTAAAAGCGAAAATAAAAAAAGGATAACTTCAGGTTTTAACACCATTTTCAAAGTGTGGTTGGGAATCTTATTATTCACGAATGTTTCTAAAAATTCAGATTTCATTTTCATACGAACCTCTGTAAAAAGACTCAAGTAATGGTTCAGAGGATATAAATTCACTTCTATAAGTTCAGAGCATATGCGTCACTTATCTAAGCAGCTCAGAGCATATACATTCACTTAAGCAAGTAGTTCAGATAAATGCATGCACTCAAGTAACTAGTTCAGATAATATGCACTCATTTATGCAAGCTGTTAGGAGAATACGCATTCACTTATGTAAGTAATTCAGAGCATAGGCATTTACTTATCTAAGTGGTCCAGAGCATATGCATTCACTTATGCAAGTAGTTCAGATAATATGCATGCACTTACGTAAATATTTCTGAGAATATGCATTTATGCAAGTTATCAAGAGAATATGCATTCACTTATGAATTCGCTTATGCAAGCTGTTCAGATAATATGCATGCACTCAAATAAGTAGTTCACAGAATATGCACTCATTTATGCAAGATGTTAAGAGAATATGCATTCACTTATGTAAGTAATTCAGAGCATATGCATTTACTTATCTAAGTAGTCCAGAGCAAATACATTCACTCAAGTGAGTAGTTCACAGAATGTGCATTTATGCAAGCTGTTAAGAGAATATGTATACACGTATGTAAGTAATTCCAGAGCATACGCATTTACTTATCTAAGTAGTTCAGAGCACATGCATTCACTTGTATAAACAGTGCAGAGCATGTACATTCACTTATGTAAATAGTTCAGAGCATGCGAATTCACTTATGGAAGTAGTTCAGATAATATGCATGAACTTAAGTAAGTATATCAGAGAATATGCACTCATATTCTCATATGCAAGCACTTAAGTAAGTTGTCAAGAGAATATGCATTCACTTATGTAAGTAATTCAGAGAATATGCATATACATATCTAAGTAGCTCATAGCATATGCATTCACTTATATGAATAGTCCAGAGCATATACAGTACATTCACTTCCGTAAGTAGCTCGAGGTACTGGAAAACTTTGTCCTGTATTTACAAACTTACCACTACCAAAACTGTAACTCTGTTGCATTAGAGTGGTGATAAATGCTTCATAAAACTAATTTGTTTTTGTTACTATTTAAATGTTGGACTTTTATTAAGACCAAATTCCTTCTACGGACCCTAAACGCTCGCCCTGTTAGCCGAATTTTGTTCACCTGACAGATTCGCTTTTTTTTTAAGGCTTTGCAAAAAAACGCATATATGCTTGAGCTATTTACTTCAAGTTTGTTTTGATCGGTTGATTTACGTTTACTGAAACTGGCGTCACAACAGCTTTGCTTTTCTGTTGCCAAATTTATCAAATGAATAGTTAATGTTCAAAAAAGGTTAAGATTTAGGTTGGCAAAACCAAATTTACACAAACCTCAAAAACAAAGAAAAAAACCAACACAGAAAGGTCTGCTGTTCCGTGTTCCACGCTGGGCATGGGTATCAAGGTCATCTGGGGTCAAGAAGAGGGCATTAGTGCTGGTAACCCTAACCTTCAGAAAATTGCCGAGTCAGTCTTTTCATACGAAACACTCGTCTCTTCTGGAAACATTAGTGATGAGAACGTTGACCTCAGGCTATCGTAAAATGTGCTGATAAATACAAAAAATCTAATCATATTCCCAAACTTTTGTGAGAGAGAGAGAGAGAGAGAGAGAGAGAGAGAGAGAGAGAAAGAGAATGCTATCCTAAAAGATACTGATAAATCAAACAAAACCTGATCATATTCCCCAACTTTTGAAAGAGAGAGAGAGAGAGAGAGAGAGAGAGAGAGAGAGAGAGAGAGAGAGAGAGAGAAATGCTATCGTAAAAGGTGCTGATAAATTAAACAAAATCTATTCATATTCCCAAGCTTTTGAAGGAGAGAGAGAGGGGGGAGGGGGCTATTCTAAAAGGAACTGATAACTGATAAAAGAAAAAACCTATCCATATTCCCAAACTTTTGAAGGGGAGAGAGAGAGAGAGAGAGAGAGAGAGAGAGAGAGAGAGAGAGAGAGGAGAGAGAGAGAGAGCTTTCCTGGTGGTAATTGATAAATCAAACAAAATCTATCTCATATTCCCAAACTTTTGAAAGGGGGGGAGAGAGAGAGAGAGAGAGAGAGAGAGAGAGAGAGAGAGAGAGAGAGAGAGAGAGAGAGAGAGAGAGAGAGAAGGAAATGATAAAATAAAATAAACAAAACCTATCCATATTCCCAAACTTTAGAAGGAGAGAGAGAGAGAGAGAGAGAGAGAGAGAGAGAGAGAGAGAGAGAGAGAGAGAGAGAGAGAGAGAGAGAATGCTATCCTAAAAGGTACTGATAAATCAAACAAAATCTACTCATATTCCCAACTTTTGAAGGAGAGAGAGAGAGAGAGAGAGAGAGAGAAGGCTATTCTAAAAGGAACTGATAAAAGAAAAAAACCTATCCATATTCCCAAACTTTTGAAGGAGAGAGAGAGAGAGAGAGAGAGAGAGAGAGAGAGAGAGAGAGAGAGAGAGAGAGAGAGAGAGAGAGAAGGCTATTCCAAAAGGAACTGATAAAATAAAATAAACAAAACCTATCCATATTCCCAAACTTTAGAAGGAGAGAGAGAGAGAGAGAGAGAGAGAGAGAGAGAGAGAGAGAGAAGAGAATATCCTAAAAGATACTGATAGATCAAACAAAATCTACTCGTATTCCCAACTTTTGAAGGAGAGAGAGAGAGAGAGAGAGAGAGAGAGAGAGAGAGAGAGAGAGAGAGAGAGAGAGAGAGAAGGCTATTCTAAAAGGAACTGATAAAAGAAACAAAACCTATCCATATTCCCAAACTTTTGAAGGGGAGAGAGAGAGAGAGAGAGAGAGAGAGAGAGAGAGAGAGAGAGAGAGAAGGCCATTCTAATAGGAACTGATAAAAGAAACAAAAACTTTCCATATTCCCAAACTTTTGAAGGAGAGAGAGAGAGAGAGAGAGAGAGAGAGAGAGAGAGAGAGAGAGAGAGAGAGAGAGAGAGAGAGAGAGTTATTTTCATCATGCGTCGTATTCACCTGGAATAAGTCATTCGACAACATAGGGGGTGACCGGAACTGACCTAGTCAAGGAACTATTCGACTCTTTAATTGATTTCCTTTAAAATATCGATTATTAGACCTCCATTACAACAAAGTGTAAAATTTTGAAAATTTATTTAAAGAAGAAAATATTACACTTAGGGCTGTAATTTGTGCTGAACATAATAATTAACAGTGGATGACCGCATATGTCTCGGGTAGACTGATGACTGGAAAGATAATAGAGAGAGAGAGAGAGAGAGAGAGAGAGAGAGAGAGAGAGAGAGAGAAATGGTTAACCCCTTAACTTATAATCGCCTTTACAAAGTCATGTTACTATGTCCAATTCACCCATATGATAACAGTAACTGATACTTTTGTTTTGACGTGACATTTTTATATTCTTGCCCCACAATTAAGAGGGTATTGTGGCTATTACAATTACATATGTACTGTATCTGGTAAAAAGTGACCTGTAGATTCTACATATACTGTATATATATATATATATATATATATATATATATATATATATATATATATATATATATATATATGTATGTATGTATGTGTGTATGTATATATATAATATATATAGAGAGAAAGAAGAGAGAGAGAGAGAGAGAGAGAGAGAGAGAGAGAGAGAGAGAGAGAGAGAGAAGCAAACTGACCCTGCCCCAGAGGAATGGAGCTTAGCTTTAGACTGACAAACGGCTAAAGATACTTTCTTTTAACTTTGAAAAAAAAGCAGAGAAAAATCAGCTAATAGCTTTCCCTTCACGAATATAATAAAGGAAAAAGAAATTCGCCGAACATACCTAACTTTGGAATTACAGTGTATCAAGCTTGTTTTCCGTTGTGTGTGTGTGTGTGTGTGTGTGTATACCTCGCTGATAAAGAATAGTCGCATTATCGGGATATTAAAGGGACGCGCCTCTCTTCGTCTCACCTGCTCCGCCTAGAAAATATTTCCGCCCAAACACTTTAATCAGCACGTTTGGTGAAGGAGAGCGAACAGGGAAGACGTATCCTATTTCCCTTATATATGATGATATAAATATATATAAATATATATATATATATATATATATATATATATATATATATACAAATATATATATATACATATATAAATATATATATATATATATATATATATATATATAAATATATATATATATATATATATATATATATATATATATATATATATATATATATATATATATATATATTTATATATATTTATATCATCAGGATATATATATATATATATATATTTATATCATCGAGGTTCAGTCCAAGGTCTGTTTTTGTGCCGATTTTGTTCCTGTTTGTCTTTTTCGACTGTATTTTTGCGTTTATTGAAAAAATTCTTTGTCCTATGCATTAACCAAATTGTATTGATAACATGAATATAGAACTTTGTAAAAAGTTGGAGAGCAAATATATTTGTTCTCCAATTTGTATGTGTGTGTTTTTTTTTAATTATGTTCTTCCCTTTTACCTTTACCAGTTGCTGGTTTTTTTCTGTATTTGCTGCAGTTTATGCATCTGTTTCTGTTTTGGTCGAGGGAAGTTTTACTTTCAATGAAAAAATTCTTTGTGTTTTACATCTTTCAAAATCGTGTTTTTCCCTTTTACCCTAATTACTCAGATTATGGATTTCTGTTATTTGTCTTCTGTAGAAGCAAATGTGTAAAACGTTCGAAATAGAATAGGATTCAGCCTTCACTCAATGAGAATAATCAGTGCAGATTGTATCATGGATGTTAAATCCGCAAGACTAAAACGTTTAGATACTTAATAACACCGCATATGCACGCAGTAAATAGGATTTCTCGGGCAGGTTCGTTCACTGAGATCTGGAAGATAGAGCCAGGATTTTTGGTTGCCGCCCTCCGTGTCACGACGACCATATTTACTCTTTTTCCTTTATGGGGAGCATGAATTGCTACCCCTAATACTATTCTCCTTGCATTTCAATATATTTTTTATCTATTTGGTAATTTATGAATTTACTTCTTTTTTTCTTTCTTAATAAGTGAGTGGGATCTCTTCTTTCTGCATTTCCCTTTATCTCCTCTTACGCCTTCCCAATTAACACCATATTCTTGAAGCTTGAATTTCCACCAATGGCCCCTGTGGCTGGTCTCATATGAATAGTTTCATCTTCAATAATAATAATAATACACACACACACAATACAATAATAACACACACACATTGCATCAAGTCAAGCATGTGGTAGGAATGGAATGGTCAGATGAATAACTTCGATGAATACGGACACGTGTTTTAATTCTTATGTGGCCAATGCAGTTTCTTTAGGACAAAAAAACCTAAAAATTTTACAAGGAATTTTAGTGTTACGACTAAGCAAGACAGTCTGGGAAACTCTCAGGTTAGAAAAGACTATTTTTAAAGATCATTTACTTAAGGGCAATGATGTTCAAAGTTTATGTGTCTTAGTTAATGCACATATGCACATGAAGCTTTCGCGCAGTTATAGGTTAAGAATTTTTTTGTGAATCACCGACTGAAAAGAGTAATAATATTTCTGTGATGAAGATATTAACTAACGCTTTATTCATAAAACGGAACGCTGAAACTAAATGTGAGAAGGTAGCATAAGAATTTCTTTTTTGCTTTAAACATATTTTTCCAACAGGAGACTAATTTAAATAGTGCCACGGAAGAATATTGCGTAAATACCAATTCTCATGTTCACAGCTATTTTTGTGGGACAGTAGGATTACATTTAAACGAAATAATGAACATTAATGATATATATATATATATATATATATATATATATATATATATATATATATATATATATATATATATATATATATATATATATATATATATATATATATATATATGCATATATATCACACACATATATACATATTTATATTTATATATATATATATATATATATATATATATATATATATATATATATATATATATATATATGTATATATATATATATATATATATATATATATATATATATATATATATATATATATATATATATTACAATAAAATCACTAAATCATCTTGAACAAGCTTACAAACAATTGAATGCTACCAGGCAGAACTCAACAGGCATCCCAAATACCTAATTTCCTCTTGCCCTCACAAGAGTTCCCTTGAAGTATATGTCTAGGACCAGTAAACTTATGGAACGGTTAGATATCACCCCTTTCATTACGTGTAGAGCCATTTCTGGTATAGAAAATTTGTCGTGTGATTAGAATACCTCTGCTTTAACCATGGTATTACTCTTCTAAAGTTAATTCGAAGTTAGTTTTATTCGCAAGAAAATCAATCAAATGACAAGCGCTTATAAAACCCTTTGGGACAGCCATAAATTACACTCATAAGATTCATTTAAATTCATTCTCTTCGAAAGTAAATCAATAAAACGCCACGAGTTTAAGGAAAGGACCAACACACCCCAAGAGTAAAAAAAAAAATAAAATAAAGGACCACCATCCCCCAAAAGTAAAAAAAAAAAAAATAATAAAGTACCACCAACCCCAAAAGTAAAAAAAATAATAAAGAACCACCAACGCCAAAAGTAAAAGAAAAATAAATATTAAAATACTAACACTTATGTGGATAGGTTGCTTTAGAGCATTTGTTAACACCCTTTGAGAGAGACCTGCTATTGCAGAAGAACAGTACCTATGTCAAGTAACATATAAATAAAAGTAGTATGCATACTGTCGAAACTCATGAGACCTAGTGACGTAACCCTGGCTAAAAATCAGTAAACTGAATTGAATATGTAGAATTTAGCCCAAGGCCAAACACTAGGACCAATGAGGTCATTCAGCGTTGACACGGAAATTGACAGTAAAAGGTTTCAAAAGTTTAACAAGAGGAAAACCTCGCAGTTGCACTATATATCAATTGTTAGAAGAGGGTGGAAAGTAAGAGGGAAAAAAGAGAATATGAAAGGAGGTACAGTAAAAGGAACAAAAGGGGTTGCAGGTAGGGGCGGGAAGGCACGCTGCAAAGAACCTTAAGTAATGCTTAAAGTGCACCGCATGAGGTGCACTGACGGCAGTAGCCCCCTACGGGGAAAAATCAGTAGACTAAAACTAGGACTCAAACTGTATTTGTAGTTTTACTTTGATATAATCTCTCGGCAGATCTGTAAACCTTATATGCTTCACTACAGTATCCTACAAAGCTTTTGTAGTTCAGTAGTCAGCACTGGAGTTTTTATGGTAAACTTGGTTTCTCTATTGTGATACGTTCAGTTACATTTACACGAATGGCTGGGTTAAAGTTGGTAAAATCTCTGACGCTAGAATGGACTGATCTGTTTCTGTATTCTGTATTTGCTGAAACTATAGATTATTCTCCGCTTCCATATTTTTACTGAGTTTTCAATATATTTCTTTGGTTGTATATAATTTTTTTTCCTTTTATAGTTAATTGAGGTTGTATATATCTTTACTATATATATATATATATATATGTATATATATATATATGTATATGTATATATATATATTCATATACACACACACATACATATATATATATATATATATATATATATATATATATATATATATATATATATATATATATATATATATGACACTCAATCTTTCTTCAGGGGCTTTCAGTGGCAGAGAAAGTTTTTCCTTCAATCTGCCAATGCATTGTTCACAGTTTTTGTTCTCTGCTTTCCCCTTTTATAGTTTTACACCTAATTGTATTTTTTATTTTCCTTTTGTGAATTTTTTTACTATTCTCTTTTATTTGAGACTATTGCTGTGTTAATATTTTATTCTTCCATATACTATCCTCATTAATTCATCTCATCCTCATCCTCTAGGTGGTAACCGTCTCTCTCTCTCTCTCTCCCTCCCTCTCTCTCTCTCTCTCTCTCTCTCTCTCTCTCTCTCTCTCTATAACATCATTCAACGTACATTCGAGTTTTTAACCCGCGGAAATCTGCAAGAGAAAATATTAGGAGGCCTTTAGCAACTCAATTTTTCAAGGGGCACACATTTTGTTCCTGATTTTCTGGATAGCATCCACTGTTCCCCTCCTCCTTTTTTTTTTTTACTTTCTACATCCGGCCTGAGGTTTTAATTCTCCCCTCCCCCCTTCCTTTTTTCACTTCCAACTTTTCAAGCTCTAAACCGTCTATCGCGTTTCCAAAAGTCCTTGCACAGTTATTTCGTGTAGCCTTCGTAAACACTATTCTACTGCTGCTTTCCCGTCCCGCGTCGTTTAGATGTGAGAACATATATGAAAGCTTATTCTAAAACTGAGAATACTCCTTTGTACGACAAAGCCCAGAGGGAACGGTGAGTGAGCTGTGTGCCTGTTAATAAATGCAAGCACACACTTGTATTGTAATCCCTTGACTTGTGATGAAGCGCAAACTCGCGTAAATTTGCGCCTGCACTTCACTCTTGTGCCTTGATGTTACTCCCCCGCCAAAACCCCCACCCCACAAGGTTTTCATGGAAGATGAAAGCATTTGCCTGCAAATGCTCCGCTTTGTATTCCACGGCTCCAGGTGATCCGGATGCAAAATGAGATTTCTTTCAAGCACTCTCTGACTGACCGTCTTCTTCTTAATGAAAAAAGGGCGACGGATTATCTCTTGTTCGTCACTCTTTCTTAAGAGGTATTTCAACAGAGATCCTTCACATTCATAATTCATCCCTGATCCTCTTTCCCCGCCGAGAGCGACCAGATTTGCTGGACGGGAGCAGCAATATGCAGTAAATGTGCCTCGTTGTCAAATTTCTGAGTTCCAGAGGTCCTTTATTCCGCACACCGTCGGACTGTGGAACAGTCTCCCTTAGGATGCTGTGCAACTGCAACTTCAAAAGTTCAAGCGAAGATGCAACGCGTTACTACCCTAAAACAATTCTTTTATTTTAATAATTTACTTGTTACTTACAGATTTATCTATTTATTTATCAATGTGTTCATATATTTTTCTTTTCTAATAGCTGATCTCTTCTTTCTGTATTTTTTATTACCTGCTGTTACTTCTTTTAAATGAACAACACATTCTTTGGAAACTTGCATTTCAAGTCAATGACCCCTGTGAGCTTGTTCCTTACGGATAGGGTTCAACTTTTGAATAATAATAATAATAATGTTATCAAGTGCCTAAGAGCAATAACGATTAATATGAATAATTTCCTTCCCAAAGTTTAGAGAGAGAGAGGGAGTCTTAGGGTCTGCCGTATTCTCAATCCTGACTTCTTTTTCCCATTAACCGAAGTTCTTCTACCCATCACCCACCATGTCCCGTATTTCCAGAGCATTCCACCACCACCGACTCGTCCGAATATTTTCGTATTGTGTGCTCGAATCTCAGTCGAGTCTCCTTTGCTCTTTGCATTTCATTATCAAGGTCAACAAACTTTCTTGAACTAACCTTTGAATAGCAATTTCGCCTGATAACACGAGAGAAGGAAGAATCTCACAATGAACAAACCTTTATTCACGGCAGCAGCGAGCGATTGCATTCAGAAGATCTAGGAATTTTATTTTCGCCCCCCGAAAGGGTCTCGTGTAAACACGGCCCCGAGATCGTGTTTGTTCGAGTTTGTTACGTTCAAGTGTCAGATTTCCACGCTTACTATGATTTGCTATGAAAATTGGATGGACTTCAATGGCGGGATTGACGGCCTATACGATTTTCATTCATGTCAAATTCTGGTCTTATAATGGTTGACCGGATGAGGATTTTGGTCCATAGCATTATGTTTATTTTTTTCCCCCTTCTTTACGTAAAAATAGATATATACTCATCGGATAAAATAAAAACTTGCAGATAATTTCTTTATTTATTATAACAGATATGATCTCAAAAAGAATTATTATTATTATTATTATTATTATTATTTATTATTATTATTATTATTATTATGTTATATTAATGTATCCATACCATCAATATGAGGCAAAAACTTTACACAAATGCAAAACAAATAATGATTTACCAGAACCTTTCCCAGGTGTGCAAAATGTGTATAACCATTACTGTTTTATTATTCCCAAATATATACAAATATATTTTTTTACAACAAAATATTAAAAGCTTAGCTTTTGGCTACCTTTAAAGCGGCCTTTTGACCTTTGGTTTCTATTACTTTCTCTCATTTTTTTACGCATTACCTTTAAATATTACTCACGTTTTTATCTACTTGTTTATTAATTTGTTAATTTATTTTTTCTTTTTAAATACGTGATTTCTTTTCTGGCATTATTCCATTCCATATATTACTTCTTTCCTAATGGCGAAAACCATTCTCTTTGAAAGCTGGAATTTCAAGTCAGGGCCTATGGGTTTGTTCCATGTGAAAAGGGTTCATCCTTATGAATAATAATACACACACAATACACATACATAATAATAATAATAATAATAATAATAATATCCTTTAGAAGCTAGAATTTCAAGTCAATGGTCCCAGTGGGCTTGTTCCATCCGAATAGGGTTCATCCTCTGAATAATAATAATAATAATAATAATAATAATAATAATAATAATAATAATAATAATTTCAAATGACAACAAATTAAACAGCGTCCTACAATGAAAACTAGCTTTAAAAGTAACGGTTAAAAAAACCACAAAAAAGGGAGTTTGTTGGTCCGTCCGCACCTTTTCCGTCACGCACTTTTTCTGTCCGCGCAAAATTTAATCGCCACTCAGATCTTAGAAACTACTGAGGCTAGAGAGCTGCTAATTGGTATGTTGATCATCCACCCTCCAATTATCAAACATACCAAATTGCAGCCCTCTAGCCTCAGTAGTTTTTATTTAAGGTTAAATTTAACCGCATTCGTGCCTCTGGCAACCATATAAGACAAGCCACCACCGGGCCGCGGCTCATACTGAGACCACCGAACGATAGATCAATTTTCGGTGGCCTTCCTTATACGCTATACAGAAAACTCTATTGCGCAGAAGAAACTTCGGCGTAATTTTTACTTGTTATCTTTACGTTTTACTGCAGCAGAGTATCTGATATAAATACTGTAGTAATAAACAATATATTCGCCGGCAGACACTTCACTGCAGGTTTTCCCGGCGCAAATTGAATTAATACATCTTTCGTTCTCTTCTCTGGCGAATATTAATTATGGATGCAAATTGCATTTTACATAATTATGTGGATAACGATAGAGATTATCATCATTTGGGCTTCAGGTAGAATTTATTATTATTATTATTATTATTATTATTATTATTATTATTATTATTATTATTATTATTATTATTATTATTATTACTGTGATATAGGGAGTTATTACTCCCGTTATTATGACTACTATTTTAACTGCCAATTTTCAC
The DNA here is from genome assembly GCF_040412425.1 of Macrobrachium rosenbergii. Taxonomy (NCBI): domain Eukaryota; kingdom Metazoa; phylum Arthropoda; class Malacostraca; order Decapoda; family Palaemonidae; genus Macrobrachium; species Macrobrachium rosenbergii. The sequence goes on from NC_089799.1 coordinate 14,562,879, forward strand.
TGATATATCTGTATCTTTATACACTGAAAAATTATGATAATAGAGACCATGTGACAAGGCAGCCACATTTGATTTAGCTAAAATATAACAAGGAAGTACACACACACATGTGCATATATAAATACATTCATATGTATATAAATGATATAAATATATATACTGCAGATATATATAATATACATATATATGTATATACACATATACATATATGTATATGTATATATGTATGTATGTATGTATGTATGTATGTATGTATGTATCATCTCGTTACCTTTCCACTGCCTGATACGTTTCATCAACTCCTTTGCAGACCTTGGTTTCAGGAACTTCTCTTCCCGCCCAGAGTCATTACACCTACTTAAAACTTTCTTGCAATTCTTTGAGGATATCAGATCCCACTTCCTGTTTTACAACAGAGATTTCTTTCCTTAAATGTCCTAATTTTTTATACTTATGAAAGGGGGGTACAGGGAGAGGGAATTATTTTTGATAACTGCTTCACAATGCAACATTGGCTTGTTAATTATTACTTTATTTAGTAAAGACCTGATGCTTTGTGCACAAGAAGTTTAGACATAACCTTAAATAAAATACTCTCTCTAAGGTAAGGTTCGGTAATTACCTGCACCAATCATTGATATTAACAAATTCTAAAGGAAGCGCTGCTTTATGTCTGTTTGCTTTTGATGCACTTAGACGCTGTTGCTCATTTCTAATAAGGGTTAAGAGGATATTTACAATATATATATATATATATATATAATGTATATATACATATATATATATAATATATGCATATACATATACATATACATACATACCTTCATACATACATACATACATACATACATACATACATACATATATATATATATATATATATATATATATATATATATATATATATATATATATATTAATGCAATTAATCATTCACTAATTTTTAATATTTTCCATGTGATCTACTTTCAATATAATAAAAATTTTTAAGGTAAAAGAAAACTAAAAGAAGAAAAACTCATGTTCCACTTTCAGAAGACCTCTTCGTCACTCTTTGAAATATTAAAGCATATGAATGATCAACCAGATAATGAATGGTAAATAGAATGCCATGTGAAAATGGAATTGGAAACGGAATATAAAATTTAGGCAAAAGGCCAAGCGCTGGGACCTACAAGGTCATTTTCAGAAGGAAGTGGCAATAAAGGGGGTTTACAGGTGCCTTGGAGAAGCCTCGCAGTCCTACTCTGAAACAGTTGTTAGGAGATGGCGGAAAGTAAGATGGAAGAAAGAGAATATGAGCGGAGGCACAGTAAATGGAAATACTTACGGGCTGTTGAAGAGCAAGACCCCGTGCCAGCACAAGGCTGGCCGAATCTAGATAGGAAATAAAAGGAATGAAAGGAGTTGCACTTGGGGCCTAAGGGACGCTGCAAAGAACCTTAAGTAATGCCTACAGTGCACCGCGTAAGGTAATCTGATGCCACTGCCCCTCTACGGAGATCATGTGATGTGAATGATAATTAAATTGATAAGCGTATATGTCTAAAATACTGTCTACCTGGTAATGATGATGTTTATGAACATATGAAGTATCCTACACACTTCAGTGAGTGCAATAAACAACTTTTGAATTATTGTAACTCGATCCTAAAGCTACAGAGAAAGCAGAACTACTTTCTAGACCGTTTGCAACTTTTACTCTTTACAATTTTCACTATTTGAAAATCGGTAATCGCCGAATTAAACGGCTCAGGGACTGCTTCTTTTACTCAAGAGTTCCCAAACTTTGAAATTCTCTTTTTGCTTTTGTTTTTCATGAATGTTATTTGAGGCTGGACCAGAGGAAAGCCAAGATTTTCTTTTTCTAATCTGACTATCGTTCTATCTCCCGCCACAATATCATTTCAACTGTGTTAGCAACACTGTAATTAATCATTCTGAATATTAGGGAATTCTTTTAACCCCACGCTTCATATTTCTCTTTTTGCATCATTATCTTCAGCACAAATTTGATCAACGTAATGTGTCCCTCTTAAAAAAAACGATAATTAGGTCTATTAATGACAGATCCCTTTTAGTTGAACTTTTGGCTATCTTGATAGCCAGATAAGATCAAGTCGATCACTCACTGTATCTAAACCAAATGAGCAGCTTCGAATCCTAGCTGCGGCAGATACATGCCGAAAAATTACTCCTTGGGTGCCAAGTGATTCAAAATGCAAGAGAAACGATAATAGTGATACTTGAGGTTATATATATATATATATATATATATATGTGTGTGTGTGTGTGTGTGTGTGTGTGTGTGTATCACACACACAACTCTATACACATATATATAATATGTTGTGTATCTGTACATACACATACACACACAACCACACACACACACACACACACACACACATAATATATATATATATATATATATATATATATATATATATATATATATATATATATATATATATATATAAACTAAATCAATATGTACGTGAATAATAAAATTTCCGGTCTAGCTGATGCTTTCACGAAAACACGCAGTAATTATTCCTTAAAATTTACCAAATATCATTGTCAATTAGATGCCACACTGATACATTATCAACCCACATCCGCAAAACATTTACCATATTATTCAAAGTTTAAGAAAAAGAAGTATCAATATACTCCAAAAGGAATCTCTTCGCCTTCCTTCCTCTCTCTCTCTCCCTCTCTCTCTCTCTCTCTCTATCTCCCGGTCCCGGAGTCATCGACTGAAGCAACTGCCTTTCGACAACTTCCGTCCTTCCTACGTAGGAACTCAATTACCGTCTTCTCTAACTTGCCTCATAATGAGACTAAATTTCTTAAATGAGACCGGAGGTTTCTGATGCTGAGACAGCGCCCCTCTTCTGATGTGTGTGATACTGCGCCCTCTACTGCGCTTGCGCGCTGCTGGGGGAGGACTAAGAAAATAGTGTTTTTTAAGATGGAGTCTTATGTATCTATATTGTTTTGTGAATTCTTCTGTATCTAAATTCTTAAGGATTGCACATGCTTTGGGGCGTGAATGAGTATGATCCCTATTAGTTAAGGAAACACTTATATATTTATTTATTGTACATCTACATTATACAGGCAATGTTATATGTGTGCAAGTTACAGAATAGATATTACATATATATACAGTACATATATATATATATATATATATATATATATATATATATATATATACATATATATATATATATATATATATATATATACTGTATATATATTATTTATTTATATATATAAACATACACATATACATATATATATATATATATATATATACATATACAGTATATATATACATATATATATATATATATATATATATATATATATATATATATCTATATATATATATATGTATATATATAAACACTACCACAAGGTATTTAAAAACCATGTACATATAAAAATATTAAATTCCATTACACTGACAATGTTTTAAAACGTATAACACTCTTCCGGTAACGATAAAAAAGGGGTATAATTCGTAGTCTTTAAAAGAAAAAGAAAGAAAGAAAGAAAGAAATACACACTCCCACAAAATCCTCAGTAACTTAAAAACAAGAAACAAGAGATCCTATGTAAACAAGTAGCAAACGGAGGTAGAGTGGGGAAAAAAACAATGCCACACAAATACACCTGAGGCGAACAACAATATTTTTTTTGTAATTTTTTTCTCCTTAAGCTACAGTAGAAGTAAGATACAGCAGCTGCGTGAAAAAAGGTCCCAAGACAAATACAGGAAGGTATATGAATATGGATGACTGTTCTGTAAGAATGAAGGTCGATGTTTACGTAACTATTACTTCTGAGTTGATGAAATTTTGTCCGGAGAAGCAGAATTCAACAGCTGATTTTGACAGGTAAGCTAGCCATACATACACACTCACACACATGTACACACACAGCCATACATCCACACATATACACATGTAGCCATACATGCACATATATACACATTTACGCACACACAGTCATACATCCATACATATACATACACATAGCCATACATACACACGCACACATACACACGTGGCCATACATACACAGACACACGCACACACACAACCATACACAGCCATATATACACACACATACACACACATAGCCATATATACATACACACACGCACGGAAACATAAACACACATAACCATACATAGCAAAAATACACACCCACCAACAAACACGCTGTGCTGCGTCCCCATTCAGAACAAAAGCTAACAAAACAAAATCTAATGGACTTTCTAAACTCAGGCATGGGCGAAAGGTTACAAGAAAAAATTAACTATTGCCTATCACACGAAAGACGGCAATCAGATCATCTTTTGGCAAACGAGTCCGTTATTATAAATATTAGGAAGACAGGAGTGTGAGAAGAAAGTTGACGGATATTATATAGAATAAAGGCAATTTATATTCTGTCAATCATAATCTGTACAATTTTAATTTTTCTTAATTTCTGGTAGAATACACCTACAGCTCAAAAAGTAACAATTTTTTACAGATTTATTTTTAGAATATACGCTCCTCTCAAAAAAGTAAAAAAAAAAAAATAATTACGGATATTATTGTTTTTGGAATACACCCTCTTCTCAGACTGTAAACAAAATTTTAAAAGATTTTTTTTAGAATACCCCCTCCTCTCAAAAAGCAAAATATTTTTTTACAGATTTTTTTTAGAATACATCCTCCTCTCAAAAAGTAAAATTTTGTTTACAATATTATATTTTTAGAATACACCCTGCTCTCAAAAAGTAAAATATTTTTTTACAGATCTTTTTTAGAATACACCCTCCTCTCAAAAAGTAAACATTTTTTACAATATCATTTATTTAGAATACACCCTCCTCTCAAAAAGTAAAATATTTTTTTACAGAATTTTTTTAAATACACCCTCCTCTCAAAAAATAAAAGTTTACAGATATTATTTTTTTAGAATATGCCCTCCTCTCAAAAAGTAAAAATTTTTCTAACAGGTAATGCATGATTAAACTCCCTCGTTGCCGCAAAATTCTGCCAAAAAAAATAAAAACGCGAAACGGCATCACATTTGACAGTTTTTGTTTTGACTTTCGAGCGAAAGATTGTTTAACGAATGGAAAGTTCGTGTCGCTTTGAAACGGGATTCTCATAATTACACAATAAACTTTTTTCCTCTTCTCTTTGTCAAGAAAAAAAACTTTTCGGGTGTGAAGTTAAAAGTTAATAACAAAAAAAAAAACTTTTAGATTCACGGCCTGGGGATGTCCACATATTCGTTTTATATTTTTCTCGCGCTATGTTCATTTTGCTTTTGTTTTTCTGTTGGCTTTGTTTGTGAGTAGTTTTTTTTTTGTCTGAGTGGCTCAGTTTAAACCTTCTTATAGTACAGGTTTAAACTGTTGTAGCGGATATTCTCACATGAAAAAAGTACGGACAGTTCGTGTTTCTACATACTTAATAATGAATTTAACGTAAAAACAATTGAGTAACACCTTTGCTTTAGTACTTTGCGCAGTAATACAATTTACTATATAATTACAGATTTTTATTACAAAATGGTTCTTATATTAGATGCATAAAAAGCAAGGAAAGTCCGTGTCTCTACGTACGCGGTAACGGTTCTGATATTAAATGCACGGAAAGAATATTCCAATCCATTTATCGATACGCGAAAACATTATTAAACAATTTTTGCCACTTATTAAAAAAAATATGACGCACGAGAAAACCCGGGAAACAGTATGGATTAAAAGAGTTCTTCTAGTTTCCCAGGAAATATAATCTCAAGTATTTTCTCCTTCCTCTTTTCCTTTTCTTTTCGTGACTCTGACAATGGTCTTGTAAATTTCGAACTGATTGCGTGGCCGACGTTCATGCCTCTGCAATCCCTCCTAGACGAAACGATTTTCCGGAGCCCTGTATTGATCTCTTTGCGATGTTTCAGCAGGAAAGAAACACGCGTCTGGAGTCAAGTTTTCGTGTGTGTGTGTGTGTGTGTGTGTGTGTGTGTGTGTGTGTGTGTGTCGGGGGGGGGAGAGTTTCATCTCGTGTTATTAATCTCTTTTCCTGACGGCCTACCGGTTGTAATGCCGGGAGTAAGGCCTACGTAGAATCGAGGGGAATGTTTGAAAACTGTGCCACATAGGCCTATTCAGCAACACAGCTTTACTACTAACGGGAGAAGCAAATCCCTTGCTATGTGATGTTGGATGGTGCCAGCTAGCACCGTGAGGTTTATGGGACTAGGGTTTCTGGGACAAGGGTTTCTGGGACCAGGATTTCTGGGACAAGGGTTTCTGGGACTGGGGTTTCTGGAACAGGTTTATAGGACGATTTCTGGGACTAGGGTTTCTGGGACAGATTTCTGGGACTAGGATTTCTAGGACAAAGGTCTCTGGGACTAGGATTTCCTAGGACAAGGTCTTCTGGGACAAAGATTTCTGGGACAAGGGCTTCTGGGACAAAGATTTCTGGGACAAGGGTTTCTGGGACTAGGATTTCTGGGACAAGGGTTTCTGGGACTGGGGTTTCTGGGACAAGGGTTTATAGGACTATGATTTCTGGGACTAAGGTTTCTGGGACTACGGTTCCAGGGACTAGGATTTCTGGGGCTAGGATTTCTAGGACAAAGGTCTCTGGGACAAGGTGAGACAAGGGCTTCTGGGACAAAGATTTCTGGGACAAGGGTCTCTGGGACTAGGATTTCTGGGACAAGGGTTTCTGGAACTTGGATTTCTGGGACAATGGTTTATAGGACTATGATTTCTGAGACTAAGGTTTCTGGGACAAGGGTTTCTGGGACTGGGATTTCTGGGATTATGGTTCCAGGGACTAGGATTTCTGGGACTAAGGTTTCTGGGACTAGGATTTCTAGGATAAAGGTCTCTGGGACAAGGGTTTCTGGGACAAAGATTTCTGGGACAAGGGTTTCTGAGACTAGGATTTCTGGGACTACAGTTTCAGGGACTAGGATTTCTGGGACTACGGTTTCAGGGGCTAGGATTTCTGGGACAAAGGTCTCTGGGACTAGGATTTCTAGGACTACCGTTTCTGGGACTACAGTTTCTAGGACAGAGGTCTCTGGGGCAAGGGTTTCTGGAAATTCAAGTTACATTCGCCAAATCCCCACCTTTAAATTTCAGGTTTTCCCACAACTGAAATCTCTCACCCAGAAGATTGTGCGAAATAGGTGCCATTGTCAACGTTAATGGAAATTAAGATTTCATGAGGATAACTTTCTTTGGGGGTCCTGCATCCCGCATTTTAGGATGCGCGAGTTTTTGGAAGGGGGGAAAATTCTTACAAATTTGAAATGGCGACGCTCGGATGTGTATTTCATCCCGACTAGTTTAAGATACCGTCGTATCTTATGATAAATTGTGTTGTGGTTGAAATATCTTAGGCAATTATAAACACACATATATATTGTGTGTACTGTTATTAAAATATCGTGGGCAAATATAAAAATACCATTCATATTTTGTGTAGTGTTATTTGAATATCGTACGCAATTATAAACAAACATACATACTTTGTGTACTATTACTAAAAGATCGTTAGCAATTATAAAAAACATACATATACTGTGTACTTTAATTAAAACATTGCATACAACTATGAACAAACATACATACTTTGCGTATTGTTATTTGAATATTGTATGCAATTATAAACAAACATACATATTTTGTGTAATGTTATTAAAATACCATTAGCAAATGTAAACATAGATAAATATTTTGTGTATTGTTGCTCGAATATCGTATACAATTACAAACAAACATACATATTTTGTGTATCGTACGCAATTATAAACAAACAAACATATTTTGTGTATTTATACTAAAATATCGTCAGCAGCTAAAATCAAAACTACACACTTTGTGAATTGGTATTAAAATATTGCTGCCAATTTTAAACAGATATTTTGTATTACTGTTACTGAAATATCGTATACAATTATGAACAAATAAACAGACTTTGTGCACTGTTATTCAAATATATTTTGCAATCATAACCTTACATATTTTGTGTATTGTTATTAAAACAGCGCATGCTATTATAAAAGAACGCACTTTGTTTACAACCCACACTGAGAAAAAAACACTGCTTTAGCAAGTTCTCCTCCCACGAAAAGAAAAGGAAAAAAGTCTTTCAGTAATTAAAACCGGATAAATTAATGAAGCGTGCTGGACTCTTGATTCCAATCTAGGTAACGGCGCTTAGGTCACGGTCATTCCCATTCAGGTAACGTCAAGTCGCGATCATTCCAATTTAGGTAACGGCACTTAGGTCGCGGTAATTCCAATTTAGGCAACGGCGCTTAGGTCACGGTCATTCCAATTTAGGTAACGGCGCTTTGGTCACGGTCATTACAATTTAAGTAACGGCGCTTATGTCACGGCGGTAATTCCAACTTAGGTAACAGTGCTCAGGTCACGCTGATTCTAATTTAGGTAACGGCGCTTGGGTTGCAGTAATTCCAATTTAGGTAATGGTGCTTAGGTCGTGGTCATTCCAATTTAGGTAACGGCGCTTAGGTCGTGGTCATTCCAATTTAGGTAACGGCGCTCAGGTCACAGTCATTCCAATTTAGGTAACGGCACTCAAGTCACGGTCATTCCAATTTAGGTAACGGCGCTTAGGTCGTGGTAATTCCAATTTAGGTAATGGCACTTAGGTCAAGGCGGTAATTCCAATCCAGATAACGGCGCTTAGGTCGCTGTCATTCCAATTTAGGTAACAGCCACTTAGGTCACGGCGGTAATTCCAATTCAAATAACGTCCCTTAGGTCGCGGTCATTCCAATTTAGGTAATGGCACTTAGGTCACAGCGGTAATTCCAATCCAGGTAACGGCGATTAGGTCGCGGTCATTCCAATTTAGATAATGGTGCTTAAGTCACAGTCATTACAATTTAGGTAACAGTTATGGTGCTTAGGTCACAGCGATAATTCCAATTCAGGTAACGGTGCTTAGGTTGAGGTCATTCCAATTTAGGTAACGGCACTTAGGTCATGGCGGTAATTCCAATTCAAGTAACGTTGCTTAGATCGCGGTCATTCAATTCAGGTAATGGCACTTAGGTCGTCTTCAGCGGGTAACAATGGTCCAATCCAGGTAACAATTGCTTAGGTCTTGGTCATTCAATTTAGGTAACAGAGCTTAGGTCACGGTCATTACAGTTTGAGTAATGGCGCTTATCTCATGGCGGTAATTCCAATTCAGGTAATGGCGCTTAGGTTGCGGTCATTCCAATTTAGGTAAAAATGCTTAGGTCATGGTCGTTCCAATTTGGTGGCAGTGCAATTAGATAACAGTCATTCCAATTAAGGTAATGGTGTTAGATCATGATCATTCCTATTTTAGGTAATGGCGCTTAGGTCCACGTCATTCAAGTAACCTTTTAGGTCAACGGTGCTTTAGTCATGGTCATTCAATTTCGCTCAGTTAACAATGCTTAGGTCATGGTAATTCCAATTTAGGAAAGGCGCTTAGGTCACTGTCATTTCCAATTTAGGAAACTGTGCTTAGGTCGCGGTCATTCCAATTTAGTTAACAATGCTTAGATCATGGTAATTCCAATTTAGGTAACTGCTGCTTAGGTCACGGTAATTCTAATTTAGGTAATGGCGCTTAGGTAACAGTCATTCCAATTTAGGTAACAGCGCACAGGTCACGGTCATTCCAGTTTAGGTAACGGCGCTTAGGTCACGGTCATTCCAATTTAGTTAACAATGCTTAGGTCATGGTAATTCCAATTTAGGTAGCGGCGCTTAGGTCACGGTAATTCCAATTTAGGTGACGGCGCTTAGGTCATGGTCATTCCAATTTTGTTAACAATGCTTAGGTCATGGTAATTCCAATTTATGTAACTGCGCATAGGTCACGGTCATTCCAATTTAGGTAACGGCGCTTAGGTCACGATCATTCCAGTTTAGGTAACGGCACTTAGGTCGCAGTCATTCCAATTTAGTTAACAATGCTTACGTCATGGTAATTCCAATTTAGGAAAGGCGCTTAGGTCACAGTTATTCCAATTTAGGTAACGGCGCTTAAGTCAAGGTCATTCCAATTTAAGTAACGGCGCTTAGGTCACGGTCATTCCAATTTAGGTAACGGCACTTAGGTCACGGTAATTCCAATTTAGGTAACGGCGCTTAGGTCACGGTCATTCCAATTTAAGCAACGGCGCTTAGCTCATTTATTTCCTCCACTAGAGCTCATAAAAAAAAAACACTCCTTGCAGAGCCGGCCCTTGAGGACTTGCTTTCCCTGAAATACCTCTTCCCTTCTGTATATTTATGAGGTAATTCTTCGAGTGGGAGTCGATGTTGTGTCCCGCAATATGGTCAGGGAATGCAATGGACGGGTGATACAAATGGCCTACTTTTCATTCGACAATGGAACAAGGAGGAGGTAATATTACAACGCGAGAGATGGGGGTTTGTGGTGATAGAAGTAATAAAGGCGATGACGGCGACGGTTTGGAGAACGGTGACCGTACAGTATTAATGTCAGTACGTATGAAAGCACTTGCCTGCTAAGTGAGTTCATCATCATCATCATCATCATCATCATCATCAATAATAATAATAATAATAATAATAATAATAATAATAATAATAATAATATTATTATTATTATTATTATTATTAATATTCACTCACAACTACTGATTTACTACAATGGTGAGAAAATCTACGCTAATATAAGAGAAAAAAAAATATATGTATATACTATGCTGTATAATAATAATAATAATAATAATAATAATAATAATAATAATAATAATATAATAATAATATAATAATAATAATAATAATACATATGTCATTAAAATGGTGAAAAAATGAACAATGATGTAAGAGTAAATAAATATTGAAATATATATGGACAACCATGTACAAATGTTGTTAAATGAATATATTTACACTTGCATCAATGTGGAGTCTTTCACCAATAATAATAATAATAATAATAATAATAATAATAATAATAATAATAATAATAATAATAATAATAATAATGTTTCAGCCTATAAGCCTACACAAGAGAAATAAACCAAAATATCACTTCTCCAGAAAAAAGTTAATCTGTAAATGGGATTCAAGACGGAGACATCATAAAAGATAAGGATTAAGCTTTTACGGAATGAATATAATATATTCAATTCAGCAGAAATCTGTCGGCTTTTCCTCATCCGCTGGAATGAATTTCATTTTCGTTGAAATACTTATTTCTTTTGTATTTTCCAGAAGAATGCTAAATAGCAGACTTGTCGAACTGACATGAATACTAAATAGTAGATTTATCAACTGACAAGAATGTGAATAAGAAAACTAAACAGTAGATTTGTCAATTGCCAAACAAAGATGTAAATAAGAAAATTAAACAGTAGATTTGTCCAATTGACTAAATAGTAGATTTGTCAATTGACAAAAATAAATAAATAAATAAAAACTAAATAACAATTGACAAGAATAGAAAAATTAAACAGTAGATTTGTCAATTGCCAAGAATACTAAATAGCAGATTTGTCAATTGACAAGAATGTAAATAAGAAAATTAAACAGTAGATTTGTCAATTGACAAGAATACTAAATAGTAGATTTGTCAATTGACAAGAATGTAAATAAGACAAGTAAACAGTAGATTTATCAATTGACAAAAATGCTCAATAGTACATTTGTCAATTGACATGAACGCCAAGTAGCAAATTTCCCACTTCACAAGAATCCTAAATGGGTAGATTTGTCTGTTGACAAGAATATTAAACATTTGTCAATCAGCAAGAACACTAAATAGCAGACTTTTCAATTTACAAGAATACTAAATAGTAGACGTTTCAATTTACAAGAATACTAAATAGCAGACTTTTCAATTTACAAGAACACTAAATAGCAGAATTACCATTTGACAAGAATGCTAAATAGTAGATTTCTCAGTTGACAAGACTGCTACATAGCAGATTTATCAACTGACAAGAATACTGAGTAGCAGATTTGTCAATTGACAAGAATGCTAAAAAGCAGATTTGTCAATTGAAAACAATGTTGAATAGCCGATTTGTCAATCAACAAGAATGCTAAATAGCAGATGTCTATTGAAAATACTGCTGAACAGCAGACCTGCCAATTGACAAGAATACTGAGTAACAGATTTGTCAATTGACAAGAATCCCAAATAGCAAATTTCTCAATTGAAATTAATGCTGAATAGCCGATTTGTCAATCGACAAGAATGCTAAATATCAAAACTGTCCGTTGAAAATAATGCTTAATAGCCGATTTGTCAATCGACAAGAATGCTAAATAGCAGATTTGTCAATAGAAAAGAATGCTGAATAGCAGATTTGTCAATAGAAAACAATGCTGAATAGGAGTTTTCAACTGACAAGAATGCTAAGTAGTAGTTTTGCCACATGACAAGACTGCTAAATAGATGTGCCAATTGACAAGAATGCTTAATAGCAGATTTGTCATTTTACCGTTCTTATTCTTTAAACTGGCTTTAAACACTGACCTGTTTCGTTTGTCATCACAACTGAATTTTTTTTTACTTTCATTAGTATTATGTTAGTATTCTGTAAAAGAAAACTATTCTGCCAGCTGTCTGTCCGTCCACACTTTTTCTGTCACCCTCAGATCTTAAAAACTGCACAGGCTGAGAGGTCTGCAAATTGGTATGTTGATCATCCCACCTCAATCATCAAACAAAACAAATTGCACCCCTCTACCCTCAGTAGTTTTTATTTTATTTAAGGTTAAAGTTAGCCATAATCGTGCTTCTGGCAACGATATAGGACAGGCCACCACCGGGCCGTAGATAAAGTTTCATAGGCCGCGGCTCATACAGCATTATACTGAGACCACCGAAAGATACATCTATTTTCGGTGGTCTTGATTATAGGCGGTACAGAAAACTCGACTGCGCCGAAGAAACTTCGAAGCATTTTTTACTTGTTTTCTGTTACCACTCAGTTTGAATAATGGAATCTATATAAGGTTTCTATGCACAATATTCCATGGCTCAAGCGTAATTCCGCGCTGATGACTGAGATTTTACTTCAGAGATGGAAATATTTTGGGAGCCTAATGGATTGTATAGAAGCATTACGTATCTAACACTGCGGCATTTGGCCTTGTATTACATAGGGTTTTCTCTGGTTTTGTTAACGGAAGAATATACGCATACATAACTGCGCGCGCGAGCACACACATATAACGCATTAGCACCCCGATAGCAGAGAGAATTTTCCACCGCATCACTGTATTACTAAATGGGAAATAAATTAACAGATTCAAAATAGAACAACCAAACACGATAACAGCTTTTAAAGAATCTTCCTTTTCAGTTTTCTGTAAAAGAAAACCTTTGTGCCGGCTTTGTCTGTCCGTCAGTACTTTATTCTGTCCGCCATCATATCTTAAAAACTGAGGCTAGAGGGCTGCAAATTGGTATGTTGATCATCCAACCTCCAATCATCACACATAAATTGCTGCCCTCTAGCCTTAGTAGTTTTGATTTTATTTAGGGTTAAAATTAGCCATAATCTTGCTTCTGGCAACGATATAGGGTAGACAACCACAGGGCCATGGTTAAAATTTCATGGGTCGCGACTCATACAGCATTATACCGAGACCACCAAAAGATAGAGTTATTTTCGGTGGCCTTGATTATACGTTGTAGCGGCTGTAAAGAAAACTCGGAGCATTTTTTTACTTGTTAATTAATGTATCTTGACAAGGAGATTTGTATTCCCAATAGTATTTTTCTCTTATTTAAATTATAATGAACGAAGAATTTCGAAAACTGGGTAGAATTTCCTCTCGGGTTCATTTATATATTTATTTTCCTCGCTTAAAATATGCACAGGACAATAAAGCTAAAAGGGAGGACTCGAACAAATTCTCTGATACACTCGTTTATCAACACTGCTATCAAATACCTACGTTTCTCCAAATATCCTTGTTAACATCACACACACACACACACACACACACACACACACACACACACATATATATATATATATGTATATATATATATATATATATATACTATATATATATATATATATATATATATATATATATATACTCTACTAATACATATATATACAGACTTACGTATACACACACATATATATATGTATATATATATATATATATATATATATATATATACAGTATATATCCACCAAGGGAAAGATAAATTATCATATTAATTAGAATCAGAAAGAAGTGATCGTTAAAATATTCCAGTTACTTAAAATGTCTTCAGAAGCAATGAAATTATAAATATTACTAGAAATGACGAATATACTATCAGCTCCTGTGTCTTCAAGCTTGAAAATCACCACATAGCTACTCTATTACTCCCTGGAAGCTCTGGCCTCTAGAAAAGATTCTGAAAACTGGTGTTACGTGTGCAGGGGGCAAATTCCTGAGATGTATGCTAGTATTGCACCAGCTCCAGTTTTTTTGCCATGCTCCTAGGTTAGATTAGGTTAGGTAGGTTAAGTTAGGGTAGGTTAACGTTAGCTTAGGTTAGGATGAGTTACGTTCGAGTGACCGTTCAACAATATGGGTGTGGAAGAGCATAGCTGAGATTATTCTCAAGAAAATTCTATGGTTAATTTTAAATATGGCGTCCCTTTTTTTCATGGAAGATCCCGGTACTCAGTTACATCTCAGGTAGCTGACGACACACCAGTTTATGTAAGCAAACTTGTCGTAGGTTTCTCCTGCCGGTACAAAGGGATGATCCTTCAGGGTATTCAAAGGTATTATATGAGGTTATCCGACTTTTCTCGTGAGGACGACACGCAAGGAAAGGCAGTATTTTTGGGTGGTTTTTATTTCAAGGGGGGGAGGGTGTTCGTACGTGTTGTCATAACATTAGATATAAGCTGGTTATTGTTTTCCTTATTAACGTATCCGTTGTCCAAGAATATAAACTTTTATGATTTTCTCATGGACACTGTATGACCATGTGAGTTAGGGAAAGTCATCGAAATACAATATATCTATCTATCTATCTATCTATCTATATATCTATATATATATATATATATATATATATATATATGTAATATATATAGAAATAATCAGGACACAATCACGTCTGGAACAGAAATAAATTTCAGGGGATCAGACCAGGTCTTTGGAAAGATAAGACCTGGGTTCAGATGCGATATATATATATATATAATATATATATATATATATATATATATATATATATATATATATATATATAACTATATATATATATATATATATATATATATAAACAAGATGTGAGTCGATATTTATTTATATATTATATATATATATATATATATATATATATATAAGCATATATTATATATATAAGCAAGTTAAATTATCATATTAATTAGAACCAGAAAAAGTGATCATTAAAACATTCCGGTTACTTCATACGGTCTTCAGAAGGAATGAAATTATATATATTACTAGAAATGATGAATATACTTTCAGTGTTATCATGAGTACAAAAGTCACCGTATTGCCGTTATTTTCCACTAATGGCATTACCCTTTACATCAATAGCTATAAATAGCATAATCATGTGTAAATAGCCCTGTAAACGACATTAACTGTTAAGAACCCTTAAACAGTTAACTACGTACGTTATCATAACAAAAACAAATGCAGTATTTTTCAAGCAATCCCTAACCAAAATGGCATGTTTTATGTCTGTGATATTTTATTTATGATATAAACGTAATAAAATTAAGCGGATAAGATGACTGGCAGGGAAGCCCTGCTTTCCTATAATGCTATTCGTCAATAGCTGGTATGCAGCATATGATTTATTTATTCATGAGGATAATCTACAATTATTCTTGATAATAGTCTATAAATGTTCATGAGGATAATCCGCAATTATTCCTGATAATAATCTACAAATATTCATGAGGATAATCCACAATTATTCTTGATAATAATCTATAAATATTCATGAGGATAATCTACAATTATTCATGAGGATGATCTACAATTGTCCTTGACAGCAGTCTACAATTATTCATGAGGATAATCTCGTTTCCCTAGAAGATATAAAATGTTTAACTAAGTATCATAAGATTAACGTTGCGCAACCGTACTGTCCGTCAATATCAAAACGTCAAACATCTGGCATATGGAATCTGCTGGAGTGCCACATGTCAATACGAAATTAAATATGAAAATTATCGTGATCATTAATTTTAAAAATTACGAAGGAATTCACGGGAACGACATCACGACCGAACTCTCATTGCCTTTCCACCGAATTGTGTCGTCAGGGTAATTTAACTACAACTCCTCTCTCTCTCTCTCTCTCTCTCTCTCTCTCTCTCTCTCCGCTGAGGGAAATCCTCGCTGCTGACTTCAATTTATTGTAGTTAATGATATTTCTCTCTCTAATGCCGGGTACATCATGAATCCATTAACTGTTACAAGCATTTATCTAGACTCCGACACGTATTTCGCCTAATGCAGTATTGATGGGGCTGAAATGAACCCAGGGACATTTTTTTTCTTTATTTAATCTGATTTTACAGTTATTCCTATTTTGGGGTTTTAGGATTGATATTTTCACGAATTTATTTCTGTAAGAGAAAGGTGCGATTTAATGACATCGATAACGATGATTGACATAAGAAAATGAGGTTTGTTCTTATTTTCATTTAACTTGATGATTTTACAGTTATTCGTATTTTTGAGTTTTAGGATTGATATTTTCGTGAATTTATTTCTTTAAGAGAAAGGTACGATTTTATGACATCGATAAAGATGATGGACAGGAGAAAATTAGCTATTTATTATGATATTACTGCTTTAAGATGCTTTGCTCATAATTACTGTGATCCTGACTTGACAGTCATTCCGATTTTTGGTTTTTAGAGTTAATATTTTCGCGAATTTATTTCTCTAAGAAAAAAATTCGTTTTAATGACGTCGATAACGATGAAGGATAGAAGAAAATCAGCTCTTTTTCATGGGATGCTTTGTTCTTAATGTTTTCTAACTTGACTTACAGTTATTCCTTTTTTTAGGGTTTTATTTTATTTCATTAAGAGAGAGATAGGTTTTAATGACATCGATAACGATGACTGGTATGAGAAAATAAGCTCTCTAATAGGAGTATGACTTGAAGATACTTTCTTCATAATTTTGTTCAACCTGATTTTACAGTTATTCCGATTTTTTGGCTTTTAGTCAATAATTTCTTGAAATTATTTCTTTAAGTTAAAGGTACGATTTAATGACATCAACAATAATGAATGTTAGAAAGAAATAAGCTCTTTATTATGAATATTACGTGAAGATACTTTGTTCGAAATCTTGTTTAACCTGATTTTACAGTTATTCCGATTTTTGGCTTTTAGAGTCAATAATTTCATGAAATTATTTCTTTAAGAGAGAAGGAAGATTTAATGACATCGATAACGATGACTGACAGAATGAAATAAGCTCGTTATGTAACATTAACTGAAGATGCCTTATGCTTGTTTTATACTAATTGGTCACGGATTTCACAATCTGAAGTTGGTGAGTTATCGGTGCTTTGTTTAATTAAGCGTATTTTTACTTAATAAATAAATGAGAAGGAAATCTTATTTCGTTCAAAGACGGATGGTCAAGAATAATAACTACGATAACATAAGTACAGTCACGAAAATATTTTTTTTACAACATTCATAGGAAAATCTATACGCATTTAATTATCTCCACAACTATCAGACTATTTTAAAAGATATAGAAGTATGAATTCTTTAGTGGGATTTTAGAACACACACACACACACACACACACACACACACACACACACATATATATATATATATATATTCCATTAGGACTCGTGTTGGATTAAAATTCCTACATCATACCATGCCATTTGAAATAAATCAAAATCCTTAAGAGAGAGAGAGAGAGAGAGAGAGAGAGAGAGAGAGAGAGAGAGAGAGAGAGACTCATTCCTAATAATTCCCTGCATCTTCATGATAATCCTGTTGGGGAGATATTCCACTCTATTCCCTTCACACAATGCGTTATTCCCCCGTCACTTAGGGAGAAATTCAGTTTCTCTCTTTCTATTCTTATTCTAATTTCGCCCCTTTCTTTTTTTCCTTCCTTTAATAAGGATGCGGCGAATGACGTCACGCTTCTCCTTACATTTTTCATTTTTGCGCATTTCAAAAAGGCTCAGAATTCTACGCGAGTTATTTGGCCCTTTTATTCACGCTGGAGGAAACTAAAGTTTTTACTCTGCGAATATAGTTTCAAGCATTTTTTTTTTTTTGCACTGAAGGAAGTTATATTTCAGTTAAAAGTTAAATTTTGGTTAAAATTTTGCGTGACGAAATTATGGTTATATTTCTGCATGCATTTTCTTTTTCACTTTTCTCCGTTGCATGCGTTCTTTTCTCTCCTTCACTGCATATGAGTTTTTCACTTTTCTTCACTGCGTGCGTTCTGTACTTTCATTCACTGCATGCGTTTTTCACTTTTCGCCACTGAATGCGCTTTTCATTTTCTTTCACTGCAAGCGTTTTTCACTTTTCGTCACTGAATGCGTTTTTCATTTTCTTTCACTGCAAGCGTTTTTCACTTTTCGTCACTGAATGCGTTTTTCATTTTCTTTCACTGCAAGCGTTTTTCACTTGTCTTCACTGCATGCGGTCTTTTCTCTCCTTCACTACATATGCGTTTTCCACTTTTCTTCACTACATGCTTTCCTCACTACATGCTTTCTTTACTTTCACTCGCTGCATGCGTTCTTCAATTTCCTCCACCACATACATGCCTTCTTCACTTTCCTTCACTGCACGAGCTTTCCATTCTCTTTCAATGCCTTCATATTTTTTAGTTTCCTTCACTGTACACGCTCTTCCCTTTTCTTCACTGAATGCGCTTCTCATTTTATTTCGTTGCATGGATTTCTCACTTTCCTTCACTGTATGCGTTATTTTTATTTTTTGGCTGCATGCATTTTTTTTATACTGTCACTGCAAGCTTTTTTTTATGTTCCTTTACTGCACGTGTTTTCACTTTCCTTCACCGCATGTTTTTTTTTTACTTTCTTTCACTGCAAGAGTTTTTCACATTCCTTCACGTTTTTCACCTTCCTTCACTGCATGAATTTTTCACCTTCCTTCACTGCATGAGGTTTTTCCCCTTCCTTCACTGCATGAGTTTTTCACATTCCTTCACGTTTTTCCCCTCCTTTACCGCATGAGTTTTTCACCTTCCTTCCCGTTTTTTTTCACCTTCCTTCACTGCAAGCGTTTTTTTTATCTCCCTTCACTGCATGAGTTTTTTGCAACTTCCATCACTACATGAGTTTTTCACCTCCCTTCCCGTTTTTCGCCCTCCTTCACTGCATGAGTTTTTCACCTTCCTTCACTGCATGAGTTTTTCACCTTCCCTCACTGCATGAGGTTTTCACTTTTCTTCACTGCATGCGCTTTTAACTTTCCTTGACTGCATGCGTTCTTCAGTCCTTTCATTGCAAGCATTTTTCACTTTCCTTCACTGCATGCGTTCTTCACTTTCGCTACATGAGTTTTTCCTCTACTTGGGTTTGAGAATTAGGTCCAATAAAAAGTTTGTCGATCCCATCACAAAGACTGGAAGAGTAATATGTATGAAGACTTAACCTCCCATGATAGACTCCATTTCATTAGTAGAGCAGAGAATTCGATAAGATTTACATGTGTGTCCTTTTAACTATTGTAACTGCTATTAGGTAAAGTATATTCCCTTTATGTATCTGAATAAGCCATCACTATGTGCTATGGTTAATATGCTGAAATGGGATAGAAAAAAGCATTCAATGTCCTCTTCTGACTGTGAAAAAATATTCAGCTGTGTACAACCTCAGGACACCCTCAAAAACCACCAATTGCTTTTACTGTGATACATCCATCCATGTTCCCCCGTTCTCCCAGCATGACCAAACCAACAGCGTCAACTGCAGTCCGTCATTACTTATGATGAACCTACTCTACCAGTATTTCAGTAATTCTAACTCTGGTTGTTCCCAACTTACTAAAAAAAAATAAAACTAAGTGTTTAATTATTTTGGCATCTGATGATTTGCCTATTACCAATACTTCAGTCATTCTAACTTTGGTTGTTCCTAACTTACTAACAAAAGCGAAAGAAATATTTAATTACTTTGGTCTCTGACAATTTAAATATTTTTAAAATTTAAGCAATTCTAACTTTGGTTATTCCTAACTTACTAACAAAAGCAAAAGACATGTTTCATTACTTTGCCATTTGCCAATTTGCCTAATCTATCTCCGTATCATATTTAGTTTTCTACTAACATTCATACTAATTTACATTAGTTATTACCCTTTTTACGTATCCAACCAAAAGTTAGTATTTACTTCCAAGTTTCCTTTGAATATTCTCCTCACCCCTCTTTCTCAAAATATGCAACT
>NC_089799.1:14585874-14595874 GCF_040412425.1 Macrobrachium rosenbergii
TGCTTAGCATACTGCCATACGACAATAAGAATCAGATTGTATGCAACTGTGACTAACTTATTCTGTGTTGTCCAGTGTGGAGAGAGAGAGAGAGAGAGAGAGAGATGGCAGGAATGCTTCTAGTAACTGGAAGAATTAGGACGATGTCATAAGACAATAAGAGTCAGGCTGAATATATCCGTTACTAACTTGTGTTGCTCATTGTAGGCAGAGAGAGAGAGAGAGAGAGAGAGAGAGAGAGAGAGAGAGAGAGAGAGAGAGAGAGAGAGAGAGAGAGAGAGAACAGAAATGCTTCGAGCAACTGGGAAAATTACGATGATGTCACAAGACAATAAGAATTTGGTTGTACGCAACCCTTTGTGAAAATATATATATAAAAAAATGTACATCGGCGGATACTAGAAGCTTGTTCATAGTTTAAGCACCTTGCGTTGGAGGAACTTTGACCTCAGTAAATATAAAGGGAAAGTAAGATATTCTCTCTCTCTCTCTCTCTCTCTCTCTCTCTCTCTCTCTCTTTCTCTCTCATAATATATTTCGTAGTCAACAATCTCCTTTTGATAACATTACAACTTTTTTCCCAAGCTTCTTACTAAGACTTTACCATTAATAATTCAATAAAGAACGTCTGAGCCTTGGGGGAAATGACACAATATGACTAACATTAGCGCAAGCCGGAAGCTCTGCGCCTTAAATGCAAGGAAAATTTCCAGGGAAGGAAACCTGGAGTTAAAGTGACGTGCTTCTTACTCTCTCGAATATAATGGCCATTATTATGACACTATCCAGGAAAGCGCTCGAGGCTGTGCGTTTTGCTCGGCTCGCGTTGTACAATAAGGGACGAATTCCCTAGAATAATTTTGCAGTGAGCCCCGCGAAATGGAGGGTTATTTAATCAGGGGGTAATGAGCTCTTAGAAATAGGTCGATCATATTTCTTTTAGTGCAGGTACTGAGACTTTCGAATTACGTTACTGGGATTTATCAATAATTTATTGTAGGTACTGTGGGATTTATCGATCATTTTTTTAATGCAGGTACTGGGATTTAACGATGGGTTTTTAATGCAGGTACTGGGATCAATTATTTTTTTTACTGCAGGTACCACGGGATTTATCGATCAACTTTTTTTTACTGCAGGTACTATGGGATTTATCGATCTTTCTTTTTGGATGCAGGGACTGGGATATATCAACCAAATGCAGGTACTGGGATTCATCAATCATCATTTTTTTAATGCAGTATGATGAGATTTATCGATCGTCATTTTTGAAAGCAGGTGCTATAGGATTTATCGAGCATCTTTCCCTGAATGCAGGTACCATGGGATTCATCAATCATCTTTTGTTTTAATGAAGGTGATGGGATTTATCGATGATCCTTTTCCAATGAAGGCATTACACGATTTATCGTAGGATTTATCGATCATCTGTTTTGAAATGCAGGTACTACAGGATTTATTGATCATATTTTGAATGCAAGTACTATAGGATTGATCAATCATCTATTTTTTTTAATACAGGTACAATAGGATTTATAATTTCCAGTGGTCTCGCTCTCAGTTACAGCAGAGCAAACGTTCCAAGGGAAAGATATCGCATTAACTTCCAGGCGAGTGTCCCTGGAATTAATAAGCGGTGGAAGTGGGAGCCGCGAGAAGGATTAAACCTAGAAGGATTAAACCTTCAGAGTCTGAGAAACAAGTAAGAGGGATGTCAGAAACACGAGAGCAGGGAACGACAAAGGAAAATGAAAATAAAAGCCTAGAGCAACAACTGATATTGTCCGCTACTGGATCCCAAATAACAGAAAGCTAATTAATGAGATACTGATTAACTCAAGTGATAGCAGGTACTGGTTAAAGTTCTCTCTTGCAAAACAGTGCCGAGAGAAACGTGAGATTTGAGATGAAATGGATGCAGTTATGGAAGTTATCAAAATATGGGCAAAATCCGTACCGCCAAATGAATGATAAGTCCGGTCTATGATAATTTTTATATATTTATATTTATGTTTACATAAGTATGCATCATATATGTATATATATAATATATATATAATATATATATACATATATATATATATATATATATATATATATATATATATATATATATATATATTTAATTGATTGATTATGAAATTTAGGGTCTTGAAGACCAAGTGCCAGAAACCCATCAGGATTATTCAGTGCCGAATAATGTTTAAGTGTGTGTGTGTGTGTGTGTGTGTGTGTGTGTGTGTTGTGTGTGTGTATCTAACTTGCAATAAAACACTGTATCAATAAATGGAGTCGAATCATGATTAGCAAACATAAAAAGGAGAAAGACAAAGTTGATACTGCAGTAGGCGTTAAGTGGAATAAAAAGTCAGTTGCAAAAGGGGAAAGTTAATTGTTCTTTATGGTGTTCTCTATTATTGTATGGTTTATTTCAGCCATATATAACGGAAGGATTTTAATTCGATGCTATTGGAATGGGACCTCCGTATTTCAGTTCCATTTCGATGAATATACAGAAACACACCTTACTAAAGTAAACGTAATGAAGTTGATGTTTTATATAACAATGCAAAATATAAAGATCGTAAATACAAGCTGTCTCAATACTTGTTACTGGCAACAGATAAATCAGTACATAAAAATAAATCATCATGAAATCTGGTGACCAACAAATTTTTAGAAAATGAAAAAAAATGAGGCAAGGAAATATAATTGAAGTTAGTTGTTAATTGTCCCATAAAAATTAATTTATACTGATAAATCATAGACACAAAATACGCTTTGAACTGATAAAAGAATTATGTGAGGTAACTTTCGGCTGTAGACTAGATTTTTTTTCTCTCTTTTACCACCCGGTTTTGTCTCGAAGTATTTCAGACATGTACGTTAAAGTCTTTCAGACACAGACTTTCAGCTCTCGCAGATACAGACTTCTGACTCTTTCAGACACATAATTTTTTTTCTGTAGGAAATTTCGTCAGTCGAACCCAAATTTCATTTGAAGGGACCGTCAAAGGAAGGTACGGTTTCCCTCAGTACAGTGAAAAAATCATTCTCTCTCTCTCTCTCTCTCTCTCTCTCTCTCTCTCGCATATAACGTTATTATGATATTATACATTTACTTTATCCTAAAAGAATTAAATTTGTATTTAATGATTCATCTATAATCTTATATATTTATTCATAAATTTAGATTTTTCTCTTTTCTAATAACTGATCTCTTCTTTCTGTGACTCCTTTTAAATGATTACCACATTCTTTGGAAGCTTTAATTTCAGGTTAATAGCTTGCTCCATATGAGTAGGGGTTTATCCTCTGAATAATAATAATAATAATAATAATAATAATAATAATAATAATAATAATAATAATAATAATAATAATAATAATAATTATTATTATTATTATTATTATTATTATTATTATTATTATTATTATTATTATTATTATTATTATTATTATTATTATAGTGACATACAATGGCTATTCTTTCAGGTGATTAGAAATACTTTACAACAATAATAAAGTTACCACGTGCCTTCAGTGATGGTAATCCTTCATTAAGTCTGAACAAGGTTCTACTGGACCCGAAAATGTTCAGCCTCTTAAACCTGAAAATCTTCAGTCTCTTAGAGTAAAATTTTTGTCTCTTAAATCCAATTACTTGTTTTCAGTCAGGAGTAGAACATGTACTGGAATGGAAAACAACTGTTAAAGAGGGTGGAAAGTAAGATGAAAGAAAGAGAATATGAACGGAGGTAGTATAAAAGGAATGAAAGGCGTTGCAGCTGAGGGCCGAAGGGACGCTGCAAAGAACCTTAAGTGATGCCTACAGGGTGTTGCGTGGGGTGCACTGACGGTACTCTACACCTCTACGGGATAAATCAATCATCACATTTTTTTCCACATAGTTCGTGTAACCTGTCTCCTATATTAAATTATCACATTTTACCTCATAATTCGTGTAACTGTTTCCTTTAATTTTTTGTATTGATGGTGAGGACTTAACGTCCCCACCCCCGCCCCAACACAACCGTAATCCCACCTCCCCCCCTACAAAAAATTATAAACAATTAGCAACGAACGTTCCAGCGTAAAATCGGAAGTAAATGCAGTGAGCGAGGGGGTTTCCAATTTCCAGTCGAATCTATATCAGAAACTTGGTGTGCCTCTTCCATAGCAGGTGGCGCAAGTTGTAAACTTACAGGTAATGTTTATTGGCTGGAAATTACAGCAGAGCAGTCTCTCGTAACGTATGGGTTCTTGCGTACAGTTGGAGCCAGCGGTAGAGAGCGCTGGTTTTATGAAAGTTTGCGTTGTAAACTTCCAGAGAATGTACTTCCTAGCAGAAGCGGTTGATTGCGTTTCCTATTATTTTCTCTTTCGGCATGTTTATTTATATATCACCTTTGCCTATAAATTTTCTCTCTTTCTGCAGGCTGATTAGCTTTGGAGCCCTGCTTCCGCAACACTGTCTGTTTATCACCTTTTCCTACAACTTGTCTTTCTCTTTCTCTCTCTGCAGGCTCGTTTTCCTTTGGAGCCCTCGTGGTTTTTAGTCTGTCGACTCTGTCCATAAGGGGTTTCAGCTGAAGATTTAAGGAAAGAGAGACAGAAAACACCTTTAAGAATAAAAAAAAATAGAATCAGCATATTTAAGCAATTTAATTTCACTATTTTCTGCTTAGTTACCGTCAAAAAGAGTACTGAATGACACGCGATTAGTGGTTGTAAAATTGGTTCTGATAAACTCGATGACTTACTTTTAATTGTTCAATGCTATAGCTCTTTAACAATTCAACACTTACAGGCCTTTGCCTCTAGGTAAATAAACACTTACGTCTGGCCATAAACTAAATACAATTTTTGTCAAAATTAATCACTTCCCTTTACAAAAACAAGGGATTATGGACATCATATTTCATTAATATGATCATTTCTCCAATTCCTTTTAATTACCTGCAAATACTTGATCGTTTTCGCCTGTGTGAAAGACATAAATGGTGCTCTACATACCTTCTAAAATGTTTAACGACTTTTCAATATAGTGTTTACACAACATTTGTAAAAGAATTTTTACCTAAGAGGTTCATGCAAGAGTTTCTAAACCTTTTGACTAAAACTAAGCTTCATACTTAGTGTAAGTTATGACATATTTTCCCGTATCCTTCGTTCTTATGGTATTTTTTGTAACTACTTTCACTTGCTCTAATCAACAGACAAAAGCATGACAGACCCAGTACACAATTATTTTTGTCTTACAGCAACGTCCTTTTTATGTAAAGTGAAAGCGAATAAATAATCAAATTAAATTAAAAGCGTATACAATAAATAAATTAAAAGGTATATAAAATAATTAAAGTAAATAAATTAAAGTAAAATCATACAAAACGAATAAAATAAAAGGCGTCTAAAATAATAGAAGCAAAAAGCGTATAAAAAATTAAAGTAAAAACCAAACAAAGTAAAAAGCCTATACCACAATTAAAATAAAAAGCGTAAAAGCAAAATAAAATTCTTTTTAAATAAAGTAAAAATCAAATAAAGTAAACAGCCTATCAAACAATTAAAACAAACAGCGTATAAAATAAAGTATAAATCTTATTAAACAATTAAAGCAAAAAGTTTGCGAAACAGAGTAAAATGCGTATAAAATAATTAAAGTAAAAAGCGTGCAAAACAATTACACTAAAAAGCCTGTAAAACAAATAAAGTAAAGAGCGTATAGAAGAAAGCAAAAAGCGTACAAAATAATTAGAATAAACACCAACGATATGCCCCTTAGAATTCTCGTTTCTACAACAACCGCTTCGCGGACGTTTATAAAAAGCAGCGTAAAAATTAATCCCGTTGTCCTGTTGGCAAATGGGAGAGGGGCAGCGTGCGGAATGTTTATTCAATTTCAGCCGCCAAACTTGCGCTTATATCAGCTTCAGTGTCAGTGGAGTATTGTCCAAAACAACAACAGTAATAATAATAACAACAGCAATAACAATAATAATAATACAATTATAATGTGAGGAGCTATAATAACATAAATGATGCTTACCCGTTCTCATGTTCAGACTCAAAACACATTCGAGGTTTTTTAAATTTTCTATTTATTTATTTTTTGCTGATATCAGTTTCAGTGTCAGTGTAGTTATTATCCAATACGATAAGAACAAGTAAAAAATGCGCCGAAGTTTCTTTGGCGCAATCGAGATTTCGGTACAGCGTATAATACTGGATGAAACTCTCAGTCCCGGCCCATGAGACTTTCAGCCACGGCCCGGTGGTGGCACGCGTTGTTGGCACCTATAGCGGTGCCAGACGTACGATCATGGCTAATTTTAACCTTAAATAAAATCAAAATTATTGATGTTAGAGGGCTGCAATTTGGTATGTTTGGTGATTGGAGGGTGGATGATCAACAAACCAATTTGCAGCCCTCTAGCCTCAGTACTTTTTAAAGTCTGAGGGCGGACAGCAAAAGTGCGGACGGACAGACAAACGGTCATCTCAACAGTTTTCTTTTACAGAAAACTAAAAACGACAAGAACAACAGTAGCACAATATTGATGCCATAATAATGTGAAGAATTGTAACAGGAATAAACGATGCTTTTCCCATTCTCACGTTTAGACTCAAAACGCATTGAAAATTGTTTTTGTTTTATATTTATTTTTTTGGCTCTTCCATCCGATTACATAGTTCCAGGGACCAATATCAGAATTTTTTGCTCGACCAGTTTTTTTTTTTTTTTTTCTTTCAGGAATGGTATACATACCTCTCTAACGGCTTTTATTAATATCCGCCTATCCTGAGTTAATAAATTGTTTTGTGTATTAGTGACTTTTTTTTTGTTTGCATACCTGTGTCCGATGATGGAGTGACATATACATATATAAACACAGACATACTGTAATATATGTGTGTTTATATATATATATATATATATATATATATATATATATATATATATATATATATATATATATATATATATATATATATATATATATCATATATATAAATAAAAAATTTCAGCACCGTCTTTCTCCCCTGTTCCCGAATAATTTTATCATCAAACACAACCACATCTCTGTTTGGATATATATATACACACACTTTAGCACAAACACACACACATATGCATATATGGATATATATATATATATCCATATTATATATATATATATATATATATATATATATATATATATATATATATATATATATATATATATATATGTGTGTGTGTGTGTGTGTGTGTGTATGTGCTTGTGTAACTGCACGTGTTGCGTGTTGTGTATCAGACACAAACAGGATGTCGCGTTGTTGACTCACATAATAAAATTATTCGGGAACAGGGAGAGAGACGACGTTGGAATTCAGTAGGCGTTACGTTTGGCCATACAAAAATCCCACAGCGAAAAGGGGGAAGGTTAATTGTTCTTTACGGTCGGCTTTACTTCAGTCCTTGTTTACTGCACTCATTCGTAACCGGATGTTTTTAATCAGATACAGTTTACAAAGGAAACTTTGCATTTCAGTTTTATTGGGGGTGAATACAGAAAAAAATTATTACAGCAAATGCAATAAATCTGATGTTTGATGCGACAAACAATATTACTGTTTTGAACTCGTAAATGAGCTTTGCAGGATATTCCACAGAAAGGGAATGAGTTGAGTTGAATATAGAATTTAGGCCAAAGGCCAAGCACTGGGACCTATGAGGTTATTGAGTGTTGAAACGGAAACTGACAGTAAAAGTTTGAAAGGTGTAACAGGAGGAAAACCTCGTAGTTGCGCTACGATGGAAGAAAGAGAAAATGAGAGGAGGTACAGTAAAAGGAACAAAAAGGGTTGCAGCTAGGGGGCCGAAGGCACGCTGCAAAGAACCTTAAGTAATGCTTACAGCGCACCGCATGAGGTGCACTGACGGCACTACCCCTTACAGGGCCAAATACTCGTAGTTCACCAACATTTGATGTTGGTGAATGATGAAATGATGAACAAAATGATGATATATGATGAGCATAATTATCTTTTTTTTTTTGGGGGGGGGCATTTAAGTAAACTTATACATTTAAGTAAACTTATACATTTACGTAAAATATTTCCTAAAACTTATCGTTTCTTCAAAAATTGGTAAACAAAACTCACCTTCGAATATTCATCGTTCATCGTTCCCGTAACATCAGAATGAAATGCCTACCGACTTTATATCAGAAACCTTCTTGTAACTTTAACAGCAGGTGGCGCTAATGGTAATATTAAGCCTGGCTCCCACCATCTCGAATTACCTACCCTGCCGGCTAACTGGGGAGAGAAACCGTAAGGAACCTTGGATATCCGTGTAAACAACAACAGTGGAACTCCGTTCTGAGACCTTGACTAATTTACACATTTCTCAATATATATATATATATATATATATATATATATATATATATATATATATATATATATATATATATATATAAACATTATATGTACAAACATATATATTATTATTATATATATGTATATGTATATGTATATGTATATGTATATATATATATATATATATATATATATATATATATATATATATATATATATATATATATATATAAACATTATATGTACAAACATATATATTATTATATATGTATATGTATATGTATATATATAATATAATATATAATATATTGTATATTATATATATATATATATATATATATATATATATATATATATATATATTGTATGTGTATATATATAGGTACATATATATATTATATGTGTATATATATAGGTACATATATATGTGCCTGTGTATAATTCAAAATTTCGCTAAATATGTCCGTGGTTAAGTGAAAAACCGTTGCCTAGATTATACATTTACATCGCTGTGTCAACAATTCTGCTGAACTGACAGTACTACACGCATGTGGTCAAACCTTTGTGTAAAATATTTATTACTCGCTGGAAATTGTTTAAAATGATATGACAGGATCATGATATGTACATATATTTCTGTTGATAACAATCACAGTTCTATTTTGTGGACCACAATGGCTAACAGTATCTGCAGACAAAGAGAGATATCAATGTTGAAAATTAAATATTTTGTGAGGAAAATTCATATTGTACTGTACTGGAACAAATTATCTATTGAATTTCATCAACTCTAATTTTTTTTCTGAATAATAATAAATAATATTCAATGAAACTAAGCATATGAAACTTTTCTCCTGAAATATAGTCTAACTGTTAGTATAACCTAATGTTTCTATACTAACTTTTAACTTTTTATATTTCACCAGTGATGAAGGATACAGGAGTATTGGTATTCAAAATATATAGCTGCAGCGAGAATATAATGATTTCATGGTCTTTTAAGTTTTCTATAAAAGAACACGATTGTGCCGGCTTTGTCTGTCCGTCCGCATTTTTTTCTATCCACACTTTTTTCTCTCCGCACTTTTTCTGTCCGCCCTCAGATCTTATAAAAACTACGGAAGTTAGAGGGCTGCATATTGGTATGTTGATCACCCACCTTCCAATCATCAAACACAACAAATTACAGCCCTCTAGCCTCAATAGTTTTCATTTTATTTAAGGTTAGTCATAATCGTGCTTCTGGCAACGACATAGGACAGGCCACCACCGGCCCGTGGTTAAAGTTTTATGGGCCGAGGCTCATACAGCATTATACCAAGACCAACGAAAGAGATCTGTTTTCGGTGGCCTTGATTATACGCTGTAGCGGCTGTACAGAAAACTCGATTGTTCTTCGGCGCATTTTTTACTTGTTTATCTTCATGATCTAGTAATGTTTTAAAACTATCCCAGAATCCAATTTAGCTTAGGCACGGGCCTTCTTAGATCAAATATTACTTAAAAGCACAGTTTAATAATTCTCAACGTGAAAATAATGTAGGTTCAGATTCTCAGTAATTTAATTAGCTACAAAGGACTACAGTGGCGTTAACTGTGCATTTTAAGTTAAGGAAATCGCCACCGGAATTAT
>NC_089799.1:14600874-14633374 GCF_040412425.1 Macrobrachium rosenbergii
ACTTCGACACATGTTCTACTTGTTTTATTAAAGGTTAAAGTTAGCCATAATCGTACTTCTGGCTGCGCTATAGGTACCACCAACACAGGTCACCATCGGACCGTAGCTGAATATCGTGGGTCGCGGCTACGAGTTTCATGGGTCGCGGGTAAGAGTTTTAAGGGCCGTGGCTGAGACCACCACCTGATAGAAAACTCGATTGCGCCGAAGAAACTTCTGTGCATTTTTTACTTGTTTTTATATCGCAATGAATACCAGCTGCGTTATTAGGAAAGTTAAGGGAATGAAGTTAGGGACAGGAAACGGAGCAGGGCCTCCGCGCATTATATATATATTTTTCCCCATTTTTTTTATCAGACGTCGATCAAAGAGACGTATGATCAAAGCCAGAAAGTTGCGGCTTTCCAAACTAACTGGCAACTATGTTTCGCGAGTTGCCTAATGTTGTCGGTCGCATTGAAACACCACGGCGAAGTTTGTTTTTGAAATTTCACGTCGACATTTTTCCGTAGCCAGATGAAATCAGCCCTTTGCTCATCCGCGTCTGAAGTGTAGGACACTGACTAAGTCTTCAGTATCCGAACTTTTCCTCTGATTGTACTTGTATGACTTTAATTAGGAATGGAATGGATGGAATGGAATACAGAGTTTAGGCCAAAGGCCAAGCACTGGGACCTATGAGGTCATTCAGAGCTGGAAAGGAAATTGAGAGTGGGTAGGTTTGAAAGGTGTAACAAGATGTAAACCTCGCAGTTTCACCATAAAATAATTGTTAGGAGAGAGTGGATAGCAAGATGGAAGAAAGATAATATGAATGGAGGTACAGTAAATGGAATGAAAGGGGTTGCAGCTAGAGGCCGAAGGGACGCTGCAAAGAACCTTTAGTAATGCCTACAGTGCACCCCGTGAGGTGCACTGACGGTACTAAACCCCTACGGGGATGACTTTAATTATGCCCAAATTCAGTCTCACTAACCCGCAGACAGTGGACTGTAGGACATTAATTCTTCAGTACCTGAATTTTCCCCTGATTCTGTGCGAAGAATTTAACTACGCCCAAATGAGACTCACACTTGCATACAGTGAACAATAGGACACTGACTAATTCTTCACTATCAGAATTTTCTTTATCACTGTATGTGTATAAATATCAATATCCGAAAATCGTAAATCTACTATACGTACATATAAAATTGCCTGTACAGCACCTATTTCAAAATACAAAAAAAAAAACACCCTATTTCAAAATAAAAAAAAAACTTTTTGAAAAAGAGCAGAGAGAAAAGAACCGGCCATCTTTAAATACGGTTAGTTAGAGAAGTTACTGGAAGTTATTATTCCAAGTAAAAAAGAAGAAAAAAAAAAAGAAAAAATGGCTCTCCTGCGTTTTAGCAATTCAAGTTATTACACAAGTTACAGACATAAGTCGGAACTACCTCGTGTCGGTAGGGAAAAAGTTTAAATGAAAAAAAGGTGGCAAATGTTTTCACAATGCAACGCATCAAACTCAACCGTAAAAAAAGAGCATATAATAAAAAGTAAAAGGTAGAATAAATGAGCAAAATGAAAAAAGATAACGTACCTATTTTGAATGCGTATGGTTTCGCTCTCTTGAGTACTTTGCATTATACTGGTTATTTGTATGTTTTTTCTTATCATGGGAACTCTAGTTTTATTAAACACAAGCGTAAAAAAAAGAATATATAATAAAAAATAAAAGGCGAGTAAATGTTCAAAAATGAAAAGAGAATAAACAATAAAAAACAGGTATGAAATGACCCGAAGTTTCTTCGGCGCAAGTGAGTTTTCTGTACAGCGTAAAATCAACGCCACCGAAAATGTATCTATCTTTCGGTGGTCTCGGTATAATGCTGTGTAAGCCGCGGCCCACGGTACTTTAACCACGGCCCGGTAGTGGCCAATCCTATATTGTTGCCAGAAGCACGGATATGGCTAACTTTAACCTTAAATAAAATAAGTGGATGATGAACATACCAACTTGCAGCCCTCTAGCCTCAGTGGTTTTCTAGATATGTGGGCGGAAAGAAAAATGCGCGGACGGACAAACACAGCCGGCACAATAGTTTTCTTCTAAAGAAAACTAAAAAGGAGAAAGTACCTATTCATTCTGAATAGCAGTATTTACGATCTCAGGTTAGTTCCTTAACTAATTTGCTTTATATTAGTCATTTATACATTTTTCCTTCCACAGGGAAGTCAAGTATCTAAGTATTTACGTCATGATCATCATTAAATAGAGTATGAAGTGCAACCATGTTCATTAAAAGATGAGGAAAAATAGACCCTTGTCTTGAGTGTAAATCTTGTTGTCTTGGTAAAAATACACTTTAAGTCCGTTGAAGTTTATTTTGCAGCAATATACATTCCATTTGCACTCAAGAAAAAGAGTCTCATTTCATTTTCATCATCATCATTACTGTTCAAACTCTCGAGTAAATGGTTTCAATAAACGAGTAAAAAATAATGTGCAGATTTGGAATGACTGCAGCGGCTATAATAATAATAATAATAATAATAATAATAATAATAATAATAATAATAATAATAATAATAATAATAGTAGTAGTAGTAGTAGTAGTAGTAGTCGTAGATTAATAAACAATTTTTATGTTTAATGATTATAGAAATATATAAAGCTAATTCACGAAAATTTCTCAATGAACCTGACATTAAAATCCATTGTATAATAATAATAATAATAATAATAATAATAATAATAATAATAATAATAATAATAATAATAATAATAATGGCTAAGAAATTTACACTCTCGTGAATAATTTAGGCTAAAAATCCACAATACTATAGTAAACTGTATTACTTTGTAAAAGAAAAAAGCTTTGGTTTTTTACACAGTAATACAGTTTACTGTATAATTGTGAATTTTTATTACACACCAATATAATAATAATAATAATAATAATAATAATAATAATAATAATAATAATAATAATATTAATTAACAACAACAACAACAACAACAACAACAATAATAATAATAATAATAATAATAATAATAATAATAATAATAATAATAATAATAATAATAATAATAATAATAATAATAATAATAAGCAGTTGAAACCGAAGGCCTGAAGTTACCACAGAGCGAACCATCAGATAATAAGGAGATCATGACGGATGGTTGGTTTGCTCAGAGAGAAAGAAGGAACCACAAACTTTTGGGAACTAACCGAAACTACCTCTTCCTTTTGGCTGTCATCGGAGGGATCCTGTTTGTTTATATTTTTCCCCAAAATCGGATGTTTTTGGTCGAACTCGGGGGCTGAGAGGGCTGTCGAAAAATCCTAGCTCTTCAATTTTTAAGTTGAATTTTTTACTCTCGAAAAATAACTGCTTTGACAATTTTAAGTTGAGATTTTCAAAGTATAAAAATCCCAACATTGGAGTTTTTCAACCAAATATGTATTCGCGAAAAATACCAGCAAAGACATTTTTAAGCAAAAAATTTTTTTCCCATAGAAATCCCAGCTTTGAAATTTTTACGTAAAGATTTTTACTCATGAAAAATCCCTGCTTGGGCATTTTTAAGTTGAAATATTCAGCCTCTAGAAATCTCAGTTTTGATATTTTTAAGTTAAAATTGTTATTCTCGAAAATCCTAGCTTTGATATTTGTAAGTTAAAATTCTTACATTAGGAAAATCCTAGCATTGAAATTTTCAATTTATAATACTTATTCTCTAAAAATCCTAGCTTTTAAATTTTCAACTTAAAATTTGTACTCCCTAAAAATCCTACCTTTATATTTCTGAGTTAAAATTTTTATTCTCTAAAAATACCAGCTTTGGAATTTTTAAGTAAAAAACTTTAGTCTCGAAAAATCCGATCACGGAAATTTTTCACGTAAATTTTTATTTATGAAAATCCCAGCACAGAAATTATTAAGTTAATATTTTTATTCTATAAAAATCCCAGCCTTTGACATTTTTAAGTTAAAATTCTTATTGCAGAAAAATACCATCTTTGACATTTTTAAGTTAAAAGGATTATTCTAGAAAAATCCCAGCAATGATAAGTTTAAAGTAAATTTTTATTCATGAAAAATCCCAGCACAGAAATTTTCAAATTACAATTTTTATTCCCTAAAAATCCAGCTTTGATATTATTAAGTTAAAAAAATGTCAATTCTCGAAATACCCAACAATTAAATTATCAAACGTCAAGCTTTGCTCAGAAAATTCCTTTTAAATTTCTAAGTAAAAATTTGTATTCTCTAAATATCCCAACTATTAAATTTTTTATTTAGAAAATTTTCAATATATTACGGGGGCATGACTATCGATTTTTTTTATTTTTTATATTTACATGAACGACTCGAGTTCCTTTTTGTTTTATATTTTTGTAATACCCAACACATCCAGATAGTCTCATGAGTTTTGATAAGTTTGGGTTATTTTATAATTTCACGTAATATCTGACTGCATTCCCATTCACAAAAGCATTCTTTTACAAAGGAACACGGAGCGACTATGCAAAACCAGTTGCAAAAGTAAAATCACTACAGGGGTCGAATGGCGTCATAAAAGTAGAAAAAATGTCTGTAACAGGGGAGCGCTTTCGTGGAATGGAATGTAAAATTTAGGCTAAAGGGCAAGCAATGGGACCTATGAGGTCATTCAGCGCTGAAAGGAGAATTCAGAGTAAAAAGATTTGGAAGGTGTAACAGGAGGAAAACCTCGCAGTTGCTTAATGAAACAACTGTTAGGAAAGGGTGGAAAGAAAGATGGAAGAAAGAGAATATGAATGGAGGTGCAGTAATAGGAACGATAGGGGTTGCAGCTATGGGCCGAAGGGACGCTGCAAAGAACCTTTAAGTAATTGCCTACAGTGCACAGAGTGAGGTGCACTAACGGCCCTACCTCCCTATGGGGTTGAACTTTCGTATCATGCAAGGGAAGAAAAATTCCAAATATTACACAAAGAGAAATGTTACATCGCAAAAAAATAACAACAGTTAATAACATTATGTAATGGTTATATTTAAGCATTTGAATAACAGTATTTTGGATACTAATGGAGGTCCACTATGATAAGCTAATTGCACACCAAGATTACCATTATGAAGGTGAGGGGACGACGTGGTTTGGCTTGAGCAATGGGTAAGTTGTTGATCATATAGCATATATATATATATATATATATATATATATATATATATATATATATATATATATATATATATATATATATGTATGCATATCTATATATGTATATATATACACATATATATACATATATATATATATACATATATATATATATATATATATATATATATATATATATATATATATATATATATATAGGCTCTCTCTCTCTCTCTCTCTCTCTCTCTCTCTCTCTCTCTCTTCTCTATATATATATATATATATATATATATATATATATATATATATATATATATATATATATATATATATATATATATATATATATAGTTATACACACAAATGCACACACACACACACATATATATATATAATATATATATATATATAATATATATATATATATATATATATATATATATATATATATATATATATATATATATATATATATATATATATATGTTACAGTCAACATGCGTAATCAGTCATTACGCGTAATGACTGAAATTTCAGTCATCACGCATAATGCAATTTAGGGACATTTGATCCCCCAGGAGCTAGTACTAAACACGGCGAAATACATTTGACCCCAGGGGACTAGTACTAAACCCGGCGAAACAGTGTAGGTGACTCACTGTTTCACCGTGTTTAGTACTAGCTGTCCTGGGGATCAAATGTCCATATATATATATATATATATATATATATATATATATATATATATATATATATATATATATATATATATATATATATATATATATATATATATATATATATATACAGTACATATGTGTGAGTGTGTTTGGAGTTACAGCAAAATTTTTTTATTTTTACACGAACGAGTTATGCAGCGGTGAAATCTTAGTATTCTGCCAGTGATACTAAATCATTTTGCCACTAAACTGTTACAGTTAATGTAACACAACAGCTTCTGTCCTATTAGCAATCCGACAACACAACACCACACTCACACTTTAACGTTAGCACTGATGACTGTCACATCGGTTTTCCTGTAAGTGTTTTGTGAGTGTCTTCATTGCAAATATGCGCTACATCCTTTCAAACCTGAACACTTCATTACAGCCAAATTCCGCAATGAGCATCGAAAATTACCGCATACGCCATTATATCTCTAAAATATTTAAAATACAGCTCGGCTCCTATTGGTAGTGAGAATACACTGCCTCTGCCCTGGTTACAAATTCCCTGCAAAGACTCACTTCGTAAATATGGACAGGAGCAACGAGCGGGAACCCCGCTCTTAAGCTCCTATTCCTGAAGGAGCACTTTGGAATGCAGTAGGCTCAAGTTTCTAGAAACAGAACACTGTTACCTAAATTGGAATTAGAGATTCCAGCGTGGTATATGTATCCAGCTTATGAAATGGATGTCCTCGTTCGGGAGGCAGATCTTATTGTAGTAAATGGAATGCGTTTTCTCTCTCCTTCAAGGAACTGGAAGTGTAGGGGGAACGTGGTATATCCGAGAGGTTCTTGCATTAAAGTTTCGCTTTAAATCTCTCTCTCTCTCTCTCTCTCTCTCTCTCTCTCTGAAACGGATCAAAGGACGACAAATTCAAATGGACAATTGGCGACTTAAATGATGCATTCCATAATCTCTTGAATTATTCTTTCGAAAATTCAATTTTTTTTTAATTTACAGAAAAAGGAGATATTTATTTAAATAAAAAAAAAACGGTAAAAATGGTTAGCGTTGATGTGAAAATACTTACGGAAGTTACCGACTCCGATGTAAGTAGGGCAATTATGAGGGAGAAGAGAGGAAAGATAAAGGAACTTGTAAAGTATGTCATTCCGGATAACAGAAAGACTGCGGCGGAATGGGTGAGAGGAATAATAATTATTTGTTGCATTGTATTTAGGGAACGGCGATAGTGGTGACTAAGAGTTATCGGGGCGTAATGTTATACTTAATGTTTTAGGGAATATGTTGGTAGGAGTTTGATTAAAAAAAAACTGACACAAGACAGACAGGATAATTACTACTCTGAGCTTGAACGAAGCTGAGGGAGTTGGGATGAAGTTACTGTTATTGGAACGGTAAATGAAAAGTAAAAGGGGAACATCAATATGACGCAGACATGTACATGGGAAAGGTTATGATCGAATCAACATTGATACGTAGACACTGTGCAAGAATATATATGGGTAGAATGCAGAGTGGGGGGTCACGACCTACTTGGGGGCTTTGAATTGAATTAAATTGAATATAGAATTTAGGCCAAAGGCCAAGCACTGGGACCTATGAGGTCATTCAGCGCTGAAACGGGAATTGACAGTAGAAGGTTTGAAAGATGTAACTGGAGGAAAACCTCGTAATTACACTATGAATCAATTGTCAGGAGAGGCTGGAAAGTAAGATGGAAGAAAGAGAATGCGAAAGGAGGTAGAGCAAAAGGAACGAAAGGGGTTGCAGCTAGGGGCCGAAGGCACGCTGCAAATAACCTAAAGTAATGCCTACAGTGCACCGCATGAGAATAAGCGCACAAGAATAAGTAAACTGTAACATTCGAGAAACATGCAATGCGACAATTTGTAACAACGGAGAATTTAACAACGTTCATATAGCGCTAACATCGTGGTTTACGATGTCATTACCTAACATCGTTTTAAACTGAGGTTAATTCTATTTATATCACGCCTATATAATAAATGTTTTGGAAAAAATGTATTAAATTTTTAAATATTTGCAAAATGTGCCATAAGGCCTATGTCGTTTTTTTGCTACAGTTCCTTAGTTTATACATTAAAATTTGTATAATTTTTTCTATTGTTACCTTATGTTGCTTTACAATGGTGTATGGTAGTACTAAAAAAATTGCTTCTAATCCTAACCTCTCCCCAACCCCAGATTTTTCTCTTTATAAAATATTTCCAAAAATGTACAAAAACGTTACACAAATACTTAAAAAAAACACAAAACATTAATAAACATGTCGTCATCGAGTATATTAATATAAGTACTGTATATTATTAACATAATATTAACAAATGATGAAGATGATGATGATTTCTGCAAACAAGTTTCCCCTGAAAATATTTTCTTACAGTTAATAAACATTAATAAACATGGAGAATGTTAATACTAATACTTAACAAACTTGTGAATAATGATTAATGATGAAGACAATGGTAATTAGAGCAAATAAATTCCCCCCCCACCAAACATTTCCCCACAGTTAATAACCAATAATACATATGGAGTATGTTAATGATAATATTA
Organism: Macrobrachium rosenbergii; assembly: GCF_040412425.1. Lineage (NCBI taxonomy): Eukaryota > Metazoa > Arthropoda > Malacostraca > Decapoda > Palaemonidae > Macrobrachium > Macrobrachium rosenbergii. The sequence goes on from NC_089799.1 coordinate 14,609,276, forward strand.
ACAGGCAGCGAACAATGATTAATGAATAATGCACGAGTACGTTAATGATAATAGCAACAGCCAGTGAACAGGAGTACGTTAATGGTAATAGCAAAAGCCAGTGAACAATGATTGATGATGATTAATGCAGGAATATGTTAACGATAATACTTACAGCCAGTGAACAATGATTAATGTTGAATAGTGCTTGAGTATGTTAATGATAATACTAACAACCACTGAACAATGACTAATGATGATTAATGCAAACATATTAAAAAATATTACATTTATCTAAAAAAATTAATACTGCCTCACTTACTTAATAAACATCAATAATAATCATAAACATGTGAATAATGATGAATGATAAAACTAATGGTGATCAATGCATACGAAATAATAATGGATGAAAGGGCAAGCAAAAAAGATGGATAATGGCAAAAAATGGTTGAACTCACCAAAAGGTATTCAGATGCATCAATCTACAGACAGGCAGCGCCATCTACAAGAAGTGAGCGGGGGTGGGGGTGTTGCAATGTTGAATAGAATACGCCACAGTTGGCGTTTGTAGTACAAGACCTGATAGAAACATGAGGGCATGGCATGGTCTGCTTTAAGTTCATGGCGATGCAGACCAAGCCGCCGTCACAGAGTTTGGCATTCTTCACGACTTCTGAAGCCATAGATAGTTTTATACTCTGTGCCTGTTGTTTTGTTCGAGGTTAGAGACATCTGTTCCACAAAGATTCCCATCGACAAAGGCTTTCGTGAGTCACTAACAGGTGTTCCAGGAATCCTTCATATGGCAGAAACCGATATTGTAATAGCCATCGGAAGCTATGTTGCAATATCTTAAAGACTTCACCATGGCGACATCAGGCTAGCTGACATCTGCCCAATGAAGGCGAGACTCCAAACATTGCTGGTGCAGGGTGTATTTACGGGTGTAGCATCAGGAACGCACTCACAGAAGTTGTATGTGTTCATGGACGGCCTGTCACTTTCGTTCTGTCGGGGTTCGTGCCCCTCAGGTCTTTTATTGCTGTTCCTCCTTCAGAGAACTAATCCACAGCAACTTGTGGTCCTCACAGAGCTTACTGTATGAATGGAGAAGAAGGCTGCTCTGCAGATTGTTATTTCCTTGGCCTTGATGGTTACTCTTGCAGGTAACAGGTTGTCCCCATATCCACCCCTTGCTTTCTCGGACTTAAGATCGCTTCCTCTGAATGGGTTCCCTGCGAATATTTCTTTAGAGGTATGCTGTCTGCAAGTTGTAGTCACACACTGACACGCATGTCTTGAATATCACATTAATCGCCTCGTCCCCCAATTAGGAAAAATATCAGGCCTTCTTGGCACCAGTTTTCCTAACAAAACTTTGGTATAGCATGTCAAGATTCTTCTGCCGTTTAGCAACATCAGCAGCCCAAATTTCTGTTCAACTAACCAACTGTCTTCCTCATCCATGCTGCAGCGGGTTTTGAGCCTCTTCAATAAAAGGTTCCACATGTTGGGAACCACTGTTGGTGGTGGCACTGGCACTGGCTTCAAAACTGATGGGCTGGCCCACTTGCCCACAAGTATGGGGCTGCTAGTGGCACAAGGGGATGCGTCATCACATACTGTATCACTATCATTGTTATATGGATGCATCCTCTAGCCATCTGGTGTGTTACTGTTACTATAATCGTAATAGTTATGAGAGCCTTTTCCCTTTCGAGTCATACCACTAGGCCTAACCTTACCTTAACATTCTTCTCTACAATATCACTGCTCTTCTCTTCACCTTCGTTTGTTATAGAACTGCTGTGTTGAATGGCAACACTGTCACCAAGATCTGTCACCGGAAAGGGTTCATAATCATCACAGTCACCATCACCGAAACACGAAACATTATCCAAAGTAGTTTTACCTTTACCATATTAACCACAGACATAAACACAGCTGTTTTTCTTATCGCTCTTTTTCACACTTACCGGCAACGGCCAGGCCACATCGAACACTAGCATATAATCTACGTTGCCTTAACCCAGTTTACGGGTAATATTATCGTTTAGTGATTAATAATACCGACGATAATAGCGATAAAATTGTTTATATACTGAACAATCACACGTGCTCAACGAACACTGAAAATTCAGAGAGCTGATGGGCCCTACCGTAGTATCGCCACAATAACAAAAGCGCTGACTGGCTCGCCCGTCGATGAGTGTATGACAGTAGTTTCGATGGTAGCCATATCTTATAACGGATCTCCCGAAACTTAGTGGCTGTCCCATCGTATGGTGTACATCAATTATCTCGATTCCAGAACTCTTCATAAGGCATCTCCTGAAACTTGGTGCACAATCGGTCACCTGAGGCAACAAACGCCTTATATCAAAAGCAATTTACCATACGGAAGGCGGCGTATAGCATTATTCTTTATGTCACATTTTCCTTGTCGATATGGGGAAGGACTCCCTGCTCTTAACCTGAAATTCGTTGGAAGTGGCACAAAACATGTTTCTCGAGTTAATATCATTAATTATAGTTCATTTCCCAGATAAACACATTACAAAATATACAAAAAATCACTGTCAATGAAGATAAAGTTTATAAGATGTTTATAAGGCCTACACCAAATTAAAGGGATCTTCGTCCACAGCAGTTTGCTTCAATTCCTGAGGTAAGAGAAAACGGTATTTTTAACAGGATGAGAAATACTGACGCTCCCTCTGTATAACTGGCAAACTACGGAAGTTGTGGGCTGCCCTTCCAAATGTAATTACAGCTGCCAAAAGTGTAAACAGTACTACACACAGCAAAGTATTATATTTGTATAAGGACTTCCTCTCCAACGCACTTTGCACGTTTCAATTACTTTTTTCCTCGAATATATTATCTGTTAGCTTTTCTTATGTCCTGTACCTGTCAGGCAACCAATCTTATTTTTCCTTCAACAGTCCTTTAATGTCATCATCCTGCCACTTATTACGGTTTTTTTTCAACTTCATTCATCCACATACCCATAAATACTCAGCGCTGCCCGCTATGTACAACTCCTGCAAGTAGGGATTCTTCTTGCGTTTCAAAGTCCTTAATCCACTTACATTTTTCCCCCCCCATCCCCCCCTTCAAGTGGATGGGACTCTCCTGAATGAGACCGAAGCTTTAACTACACTTGTAACTTTTGACTCACCCTTACTTTTTAGAAACATTTAATTGAAGTGTCAGCAAATGCCGCACAGAAGTTAAGTATTGTACGCAAGGCCTCATGTATTTATAACAATGATAAAATCAATGTAACCTGTTTTACGTCATTTGTCCTTCCTTTACTAGAATACTGTTCTCCAGAGTGGATGTCTGATTCTGCCATCGATCTATCTCTTTTAGATAGTGGTTCGTGGTGGTAGGTTTCTGTTTCCTAATATTAGCAGTTTTGACTTGGACCATTAACGGATGGTCTCTTGTTTGTCATGTTTTCATAAGCTATACTTTAACAGAGATCTTTAACATCCATAATTGATCCCTGATTCGTTTTTCCTGCCGAGTTTCAATATTACATCATTCTGGATCCCAACTTGGTTCGACATTCATTAAAAAGGGTTCTTAATACTACATTTGCTATATATTTATTTACACTTAAAATCACGGCAACGCGTAATTGCGTATTCACGCGTTTACATATGCGTCGCTAGTTTTTTTTTTTTTTAACTAAAACCTCATTAGCACAACTGATTCATTAATTCTTCGGGTACTGTGGTTGCAACGTGGCTGCTTTTAACGAACTCATCCCAATTCGAGATTAAAATAAAAACGGAAATAATCCTTCGAATTTGTAATATAATTATTTCTTTCAGTGTAAATGTATGAAGAGGCTAATATTGTGGAAGTCTTATTTTACACTGGGTTTACTCAGGGTTCGTTGTTGGAGACTGAATGTGGCAGTGACTGTTATGTTGTTTTGTCTCAGGAACCACCTGCCAACACACACACACAAACAAAGACACACACATATATATGTATATATAAAATTATATATATACCGTGTATATATACACATATTATATATATAATGTATATATATGTATGTATGTATGTATGTATATGTATATATATAAGTCAGGCATAGATCAACAATCTTTAGCAATATCTGAATCTCTTATTTTCATGGTCTAAACAACGTCCTTCTCGAAAAAAACAACTCAAATACTTTTAAAATTTGTCCACTGTTTTGCCTGAAGTATCCCAACAACATTGACTAATAATGCTTTAGTTTGGGGGACTGTGAACATTCCCTTCTTGTTAGATTCACTACTCTCACCAAAAAAAAAAAAAAAAAAAAATAGAAATAAAAATAAAAATAGTGGAAAATTGCACCGAAGTTTCTTCGGCGCAACCGAGTTTTCTGTACAGCGCGGCCCATGAAACTCAGCCACAGTCCGGTGGTGGTGGTCTGTGTTGTTGGTACATATATCGGTGCCAGAAGTAAGATTATGGCTAACTTTAACCTTAAATAAATTAAAAAAAAAACAACTGAGGCTAGAGGGTAATTTGGTATGTTTGATGACTGGAGGGTGGATGATCAACATCACAATTTGCAGCCCTCTAGCCTCAGTAGTTTTTAAGATCTGAGGGCGGACAGAAAAGGTGCGGATGGACAGACAAAGCCATCACAATAGTTTTCTTTTACAGAAAACTAAAATAAATAAATGAAAACCAACTCAAATAATCAATGCTTAACGAAAACTTGATTTACACTACGACTTGCCAATGAATATTATGTGCGCCACAACGTTTCAAATGTCAGAACTGAATACTTGACATGTTGAATGTGGAATGTAATTCTGGAACAATATAAGCGGAAATACCTTGAAAACATGAAATGCAGTGAAACCCTTGGAGAGCTTTTAGGAGAAACATGGAGTGTTGTACAAAATATTTAAAAACGAGAATGAAAATATACATTTACTAAGCACAGGACATCAGACATTGGCCATAACCAAGAGGAATACACGCACATACACATACACACACACATACACACACACAGACGCACACATACACACAGGCAAACAAGAAGTGAAGAAGAAATGTTAGTGAAAAGGAATAAGGAGAGAGAGCTCTGAAAAATACTCTACCTGTAGAGTGGTAGGAAGTAATAACCAAGACGAATACACACACATACACACACACACACACATACACACGCGCAAACAAGAAGTGAATAGGAAATTTAGTTAAAAGGAATGCGGAAGGTCAGAAAAATACTTTACCTTTAGAGTAGCAGGAAGAATGCGCGGTAGATCATCCATTGCTGATGATTCGTCTGCGCACGCTCATGCTGGATAAATAATTCATCAGTTTGTAAACTGGGTTCTATTCTTAATCGAGTAGTAGAAATAACTTGCGGAGTTTAAAAGGAGTAGATACTGAAAAAAAAAAAAATAAGAAACAGAAATTTAGAATTGGTAAATAAAAGAGGGAGGGGCTACGTAAGTTAAAAGACGATATAAATCTTTTTCATACTCATACTGTGACGGAGTAAAATGCTAAAGAAAATATAATTTCCTTTGTTTGTAAAATAAGTTACGATCTCGTAAAAATAAATTAACAATTTTTTGAAAAGAACTTTCCTTTTTCGGAAAATAATATACGGTCCCTTAAAACATGAAAAACTTTCTGAAAGATTATAAGAAAAAAAACTTTCCTTTTTTGAAAAATGATATTCGATCTTGTAAAAAATTAAAAATTTCTGAATAATGCTATAGAAAAACAAGAAATTAAATGTGTTAAAATATTTTTGGAAATTATTGTTGGGTTATTGGTATATTTTCAATACACTTTGACATTTGTTGATAAAGACTATTTTGTGAAGCATTACTGATTTGCACATTGCAAATTCAATAGCCTTTTACACCCCGAAAGAAAGGGGGAATAGTGCCGTCAGTGCACCTCACACTGTGCGCTGTAGGCATTACTTAAGGTTCTTTGCAGCGTCCCTTCGGCTCCTAGCTGCAAGCGCTTTCATTCCTTTTACTGTACCTCCGTTCATGTCCTCTCTCTTCCACCTTGCTATCCACCTCTCCTAACACTTGCTTCATAGTGCAACTGAGAGGTTTTCCTCCTGTTACACCTTTCAAGCCTTTCTACTATCAATTTCCCTTTCAGCGCTGAATGACCTCATAGGTTCCAGTGCTTGGCCTTTGGCCTAAATTCTATAATCTAATCCAATCCAATAATCTTTTAACCTTTCACATAGATCAGACAGTATTCAGATTAATCTGCAGAGGTTTGCACGTCCATACGACTGATCATCTAATGTCAAAAATCTAGAGTTAAGGTAAAATTGAGCTTTAATGATCAGTCATTTTAACATGATATTTAGTGATTATATATTTTTTTTAATTCCGAAGGCATTTTGATGAGTAAATATATAAATAATGAAAAAAAATTAATAACTGAGGTATTACTCTTTGGAAATTACACTAAATAATCATCTAAAATCCAATGAAATTAAGGAAATCAAGAACTAAATGAATATTGGCAGAAATTAAATTCCACTTATAATTGTAAGTAATAAAGTAAATGAATATTCGCAGAAACTAAATTCCAGTTATAATTGTAAGTAATAAAGTAAATGAATATTCGCAGAAATTAAATTCCAGTTATAATTGTAAGTAATAAAGTAAATGAATATTCGCAGAAATTAAATTCCAATTATAATTGTAAGTAATAAAGTCAGATTTCAACATGATATTTAGTGGATATATTTTGAAATCTGAAGAAATTTAGATAAATGGACAACTAAATAAAAAAAGAAATATTAATGACTGAGAGAGATTGGTCTTTTTTCAATCTTACTAAATAGATACGTAAAATACCCTATGAAATTACTGAATATAAAAATTAAACATTTGCGTAATTAAGCTCAACAGAAATATCAGTTACAGTCATATTGTTCGTTGTTAATCAGACTGAAAAAACATGTAAAAACTAATGAAATTACTTACGTAAAGATAAAAATAAACATTTGCGTATATTAATATCAAAAGAAGCATTAACTACTGACAGTTATTTTAATATCTATTAAATAGACATTAAAATAACTTACGAAATTACTGAAGTAAAAATACAAATAAACATTTACGTAAATTAACATCACAAGAAATATTAATTACTGACACACCGTTCTTTTTTAATCTCACTAAATAGATATATTAAAATAAACTTCGAAATTGCTGGAATAAAATACAAACATACATTAACGTGAATGAACATCGAAAGAAATCATTTTCTTGCTTTTCTCAGGTGAAATGTTTGATGTTCGCTGGTGTCTTAAATTTTATACAGGGGCAGTTTGACCTTTGAGGAACCTCATATTTTGCGAACGAAATATTTCGAAAACTGCGTATGTTCTTTGTTTTACTCTCTCATGCTTTTTTCATTTTGTTTCATTTTTTTTATTATTAATATTTTTTTCCTTTTTTTTTTAGATTTTTGCATCGTCCATTTCTCTTCTGGAAAAGTTTGGAGAAGCGTACTTTGTTGGTCTGATCCCCAATAAAAGAAAGTATGTTTTTCTTTTGACTTTTTCAGGAAATTGTAAATTACATCTTATATTATGTTGGAAAAAAGGATTTCCTTTATAAGCATTTTTCAGGAAATTGTTAAATTTTTTTACGAGATCGCATATTATTTTGCAAAGAATTGAGGTTTTTAAAGCATTTTTTCAGAGAACTGTTAATTTTTTTTACGAATCGCATACTATTTTGCAAAAAATGAGGTTTTTTAAAGCATTTTTCGAGAGACTTGTTAATCTTTTTTACGAATCGCACATTATTTTGCAAAAAGGAAAGTGTTTTTCACAGCATTCCTCAGAAAATTCTTAATTTTCAACGAGATCGTATATTTTGCCAAAAAAAGTGTATTTTCTTATTTTTCAGAGAATTGTTAATATTTTACGAGATCGTATATCATTTTACAAAAAAAAGAAAGTGTTTTTCTTATAATTTTTCAGAATAATTGTTAATTTTTTACAAGATCGTATAATATTTTGCAAAAAATGAGTATCATTTCTAAGCCTCTTTCAGAAAACTGAGAATAAGTTACGAGATCGTATATCAGTTTGCAAAAAGGGAAAGTTTTTCTCATTTTATTTTTGAAAACTGTAAAAGTTTTTTTACGAGATCTCATAATATTTTGCACAAAAAGAAAAGCTATTTTTTTCAGCTTCCGGTATATTAAAGCCATTAGATTCTAACTTTTCATTTTTTATTCTCTGTTCAAGATCATAGGTTCTTGGAAGCCTGGACATTTTTTTAAGTCTGTTACCTTTTCAACATTTCTCATTCTTTTCACCTTCCGAGTCTCATTTCAGCTGAGCGGATTATTTTTTATGTAGAACAACTACAGCCAATAACAGGCCATTTTTTCTCTAACGTTTCAGTAATCCTACAATTCTCCTCCGATTTTATACTCTCATCCTCTAAGGCGTCGGATTCTAAATGCTTCTAATAAAACTACCATTAGTCGATATCCCTGGAATCATAATCTACTTCATGACCTTGATCTTATTAACACTGACAATCAGCTTTTCTCATCGCTTTTTCTGATATAATACCACACAACTCTAGGTCATTTCATCACTGTCTGAGACATACTTTTATTTCTATCTGTGTATGCCAGAGGCATTTTTTTTTTATTTTGCACTTACATATCTCATATAAGTCAATTTCTATCTATATATGTGAAGTATTATGGATACTCGATAAACCAATACCTGAATTTTGAAAACACTTTATAATTTAGTAATATTAATTTTGGCATCAATTTTGTCTTTCAATGTAATAGAAAATTTATCAAATACAAAAAGCGTTATGACTTCAGAAAACATAATGAATAATGAATGAAATGTTTAATATATAACACCGAAATTATATATATATATAAACGAACAATTAACATATATAAAAGAAATAGCCTAATGTGAACTAGAACATTAAAATACATTTACATGAGTAACTAATTACATATTTTGTTTTCGTTGATGAGGCACAAATAATTCCAGCATGTTTTTTTATATATAAATATTACGAAACGAAACAAAATATCGGCCATTAAATGTCAGACCGCTTATTAATAAGGGGAGAAAAACTTGTTTTGAATTGCAACTTTTAGCGTCTCTCCTTTATTTTTCACATTCAACAAGTTTGCTTTGAGACAGGCTTTAAAAAAAATTAAATTTATTTCGTGCATAGAGTCTTAAATTTATTTATGATCAAGTTATGATCATCACTTCGTGTAACATTTTTACAAAGACGTTTCACGTAAAACACACTGTAGGTTCAAGGGCATCAAGAATCATTACTTTTGATTTACAAGAGATTTACACGAGTGACTTTCTTTGATACTTACTTAACTGAAGATCAGAAGTTCTGTAGTATATTAGAAACTGTATGTGTGTGTGTGTATAAATAAATATATATATATATATATATATATATATATATATATATATATATATATATATATATGTCATAAAATGTGTATATATATATATAAATGTATATATTATATAAATATATAAATATATATATATAAATATATAATATATATATATATATATATATAAAAAAATAAATAAATATGTATACATACATATATATATATCAGTGTGTGAAAATATATATATAAAATATACAAATAAACACACATATATATATATATATATATATATATATATATATATATATAAATATATATATACTCGTGTATATATAATAAATCACACATAACCACAGGTGAAAAATAAGAAGCGGGTGTAGGTCTGAAAAACTTCGACTTTATTTCCAAGCCACTGACGAAGGACTGATAAATAAAGTATGAGAAGTCACACATATATATACTACAAGAACAGTAAATAAAAAATACACAACCGTTAGAGACTACATATCCCCTCAGGCCGGTGTCGAGGTAGGAGTGGCCTTTAAAAACTCATTTGGCTAAAAATCAAGTATACTCTCAGGGGACAATGCTAATAAACAAACCATACGCCACCTCAGATCCACACCTGACCGGGTGGCGTATGGTTTGTTTATCAGCATTGTCCCCTAAGAAATAATAAATAAAATTTAACCAAATAAATTTAAACAAAATAAATATAAACCATAGAAAATAAAAAAATAGTCTCTAACGGTTGTGTATATTCGTTAGTACTGTTCTTGTATAAATAAATAAAATAAATAAATAAATATCTGTATCAATAAATAAATAAATAAATTGGAAATAAAGTCGAAACAATCAAATAAACAATAAATGAAATAAATAAAATAAAATTATAATAAATAAATAAATAAATCACTGAAAAAAAGTGATAATAATTCATATATATAAATATATATATATATATATATATATATATAAATATATATAAATAAATATAAATATATAAATAAATAAATATATATATATATATATATAAATAAATATATATATATTATATATATATATATATATATATATAAAATAAATAATATATAAATAAATATATATATATAAATATAAATATATAAAATTAACAAATAAATACCTAAATGAATGCCCATGTAACAATAAATAAATGGGAACATTGCCACTGGGAACATTGCCCATAAATATTGCCCATGTGGGAATAAATAAAATAAAACATTGCCCATGTATTAACACTTAAATAAATAAATTGCCCGCTTCTTCTTTTTAAAATAAATAGGTAGTTTACTAAATACATTATCATTTTTTTAAAAAAAATTAAGCTAGTTTACTGAATAACTGTATTTTATGTTTTTCCTCGAAAGATAATTAAAGTTTAGATTGTTGTAGACTATAAATAAACATCGAACTTTTAAATGAAAAATGTCAGTCGTTGGTGTTTCCAGTCTTCCCTTCGCTTAACAGAAATTAGTTCATCCTAAGACCCATAATGGCACGTGTGATAATAGCGAACGTAAATAATATGCTCGTAGATGAGCTCAATACATATATCGTAAGCATAACACAAATAAGACTGGGAAAATCATTTAATAAATAAATGTTCTCGAAAATAAAAAATAATTGCAAAGCAAGATTGCACACGGAAGATGGTGAATTATAAAAAATGTTGGTGAAATAAAACCACTCTGCGACTAAATAAATGTTGTCGAGGCTAAAATTGCTCAAGCTACTTTAAAAACAGAATTCTGCAACATCACATCAATCAAGTCGTGTATTGGTATCAATAAAAAACGTTAGATGAAGCTACACTTTCGCAGCTACCTTCTGTGAGTACGATAAATAGAAATGTCAGAAAAAAATAGGCAAAAAATGCCAATTTCCCAGCTGTTCCAATGTCAAATACAGGATAAATGCCATACCAGAGAATTTACTGTTCTCGACTCTGGAGAGAAGTTTCTAAAATACGATGCGGGTTTGAATGATGAAAATCGGATGCTTATATTTATGACAGCAAGCGGTATGGAAGATCTAAAACGATTCCCAAACTGGGCAATTGACGGAACATTCAAAGTGACGCCAGGAATATATTACCAGCTTCTAACTATTCATGTTCAAAGGGATAATTTTAGCATTCCTCGAGCATTTGTTCTTTTTACCAAAATAAAACCGAAACAACATACAGAGCATGTTATGAAAAAATTAAAGAGATATTGGATAACAAAGCCTCAAAATATTACTGTTGACTTTGAGAGGGCTTCTAAATTAATGCACTTAAATACGTTTTACCTAATGCAATTTTAAATGGCTGTTTATTTCACTTTTCTAAGTCATTATACTGTAAGGTTGTGGAACTTGGTTTAAACACCAATATCACAACGATAATGCATTCTCTCTTTTGATGAGGGTATTTTCAGCATTGCATTCGTACCTTCCGATAAAGTCGTTGAAGTTTTTGAAGAGTTATCAGAAGATGATTGTATACCATCGGAATTTATCTCTTATTTCGACACTACTTACATAGGTGTATTAAGAGAAGACGAAACAACCGATTACTTTCTGGAATGTATACTCTCGAACTCAACAAGCTCTACCTAGGACTAACAAAAGTGTCAAAGCATTTTCAATAATGCTTTGAATGCATCTGTACTAATTCTCACCCAACTCTTTGGAAATTAATCTTTGCATTGAAACAGGAGGAAAGCTTAGCCTTTACAAAGCGTGTTCTAGTTTGAACGTAAATAAATGTTCCTTTTTCGAAAAATAAACAATATGCCGACATTAATGCACGCATAAAAACATTGATAATTATAGAAATGGCCATGATCAATTAGCATAAATAGTCCATTGCATATAAATGCATATTTCTAATTAAACTTAAGTTCTCTTTTTTTAATTTATGGTTTTAATTTCTTTTTTTTTTTAAAAAATAATTGATTTTTCAAAAAATGTGATTCCCTAATAAAAAATAATAGATTCAATGAGATTTTTCTAAAAAAATAAAACATTCTTATCCTTTGTTCCTGAAAATAAATAAAACCTAGGCAAAATAAAACTAAAGTAGATGTTTGGCTTACATTTTTAAATAATAAATGGCAGTTTAAAAGTTCCTAGTTTCTAAAAATAGGCTGTAAATAACATTAACTAGTAAAAAAAAAAAAATAAATAATGTAAAAAGTGGCAATATTCCCACATGGGCAATGTTCCATAGTGGCAAATAAATAAATAAATATTAAAATGGGCAATGTTCCCATTGGCAATATTCCCAATGGGCAAACGTTCCCAAAAATGTTCCCAGTGGCAATGGTCCTAAAATAAATATATATATATATATGTATATATATATATATATATATATATATATATATATATATATATATATATATATATATAAATAAATGTGTGTATGTGTTTGTCTGTATATATGGGTTTGTTTGCGTTTGTAAAAAAAAAATTGTTGTGTAATATGAAAATGCATTCGTTCCTGATGTACAAACTTTTCCCGTTGCAATAAACTGTTTCCAAAAAAAAAAAAAATAAATAAATGGCTGATAAATTCCAAAACCGCTGTCATTTTTTCAGCGTGCTTCCCGCCACTTCACTCACTTCTATGTGAAGAGAAGCGCGTATGTCACCAAGTATAAATTGCACTCGTAAAAAAAAGGAAAATAAAAAAAAAATAAATGAAATATCTAGGCTTCTTTGAAACTGAATAGCTTGAGACTTTTTGAATGTTTACAATTTATTTCATTATCTGCTTCCAGGACATAATTGCTGGAAAGTAATAGCAGAGAATTCCCAAATTAATAAAAAGAAGAAAATACCACAGTGGGAACAGGAATAAGAATCCTGGAATCTGGATTTGAAACTGAATTGCTTGAAAATTAACTGAATTTTTAAAAATGCATTTCATTATCTGCTTCCACGATATAGCTGCTCGAGAATAACAGCAGAATTCCCCGGAAGTCATTCCTACGAAATTACTAGAGGGAAGATAATTACCAGAATGGGAACAGGAATAGGAACAGGAATCCTGGAATCGAGGCAATCTCCGGACATTAGAGGGAAGACGAAAGCAAGAATATCGAATCTTGCCCTTCTTCATAGTCTTGGAAGCCACTCTTTACCGGCCTCGGAATGACTCCTCAGATTTCGCAGGCCTTAATGCAAATGAGGTTATTATCTCAAATTGCGCTTCAGGAGACCAGGAAGTCGTTCGCTCGGACGCAGCCGAGGAACGAAAAAGCCGAATGCAACGAAGTCTTTGGCGGGAACCGGAAAGAAATGAAAGGATCCGGCTTTCTGGTAATGGCTTGACGCCATAGCCGGCTGCTTTTTTTTACTGTAACGTCATAACGGGCTGTTTTCCAAATATGACGTCACAATCGGCTGGTTTTTCAAATGCGACGTCATAACCAGCTTTTTCTAATGTGACGTCATAACCAGTTGCTTTTCATCTATGACGTCATAACATCTTTTTTTATTTGTGACGTCACCGGCTGCTTTTCAGCTATGAAGTCGTAACTGGCCGTTTTCAATAATGATGTTATAACTGGCTGCTTTTCAAATGTGACGTCATGACCTGCTGCTTTTCAAATGTGACGTCATTAAGGCTGATTCTTAGAAGTGACGTCATAACCGGCTGCTTTTCAAATGTGACGTCATAACGGCTGATTCTCAGAAGCGAAGTCATGACCGGCTGCTTTTCAAATGTAATGAAAAACCTCGCTGCTTTCCAATATGACGTAATAAACGATAGCTTTTCAGCTATGACGCCATAACCGGTTGTTTTTCAACACTGACGTCATAACCGGCTGCTCTTCAGCTATAACGTCATGAATGGCAGCTTTTTGAATGTGACACCATAATCGCCAGCTGTTTATGGGTGACAACAAATACACCAGACACTTTATATTTAGTTGTATGTATATATACATACATATATATATATATATATATATATATATATATATATATATATATATATATATATATATATATGTATGTTATTTATTTTTATATATATATGTATGTATATATATATATATATATATATATATATATATATATATATATATATATATATATATATATATATATATATATTTTGTTTTGTTACAAACCATTATCAAGTGCTATACAAAGCCTCTCTTAAGTACACGCCTACCCACGTACGTGTACATCTTTTGTATCTGTCCGCCTAAGCAGACAGAAAGCAGCAAATTCTAAGGAAATATCTCGAGAGAGGCGTTCAGATGCCCGACTGGAGACATCTGCAGCTTCGTTCTATTGAAAGGGAACACACCCCAGGGTGTATTTGCTGGTCTACCTAATAAAATTTTCATTTTCATACTTTACTTCATGTGTGTGTGTGTGTGTGTGTGTGTGAGAGAGAGAGAGAGAGAGAGAGAGAGAGAGAGAGAGAGAGAGAGATTTAGAGAGAGAGAGAGAGATATTTCATATGAAACATAACACTTATAACTCGGAAAAATAGCACTTATAAACTATCTCTTCCTCATTAGAGAGAGAGAGAGAGAGAGAGAGAGAGAGAGAGAGAGAGAAATTGTATTTTATATGGAAAGATATACATTTATATATAGTCTCTCTCTCTCTCTCTTCGGTAAAAATAATTACTTGGTTCCAAATCTTGTTTTATTGATTGTCAATATTTCTTTATAAATAGATTTTTACAAAGATTGATAAAGAGGTAGGCAGACACACACTGATAAACGTACGCAACACTTCATTAGAATAAATATGAAACATATATTTGAACTGATTAGATTTTTGCTTTGGGGATAGTGTATTTGTATTCTACTTTATATTGCCGGAAGCATAATTAATTTAATTATCAAATTTATATTTTCGAAACGTTCGTTCTGCTGCGTGCTTTGGGGAGATATTCTTGTTACTCGGTCTGCATGAAATTCAGAAATTAAATCGTATCTTTCGGTCTTTTAAATCTATTTTGTGATTAATATTATTTGATTATTATTACGTTGTACTTCCAATACAACTATGCTATTTGTATCGTCAAAGCCAGATGGCGCCGTATACAAGAACCAGAAATGGAATAATATACTGAATTTGGAACTTTTAACCTATTGGATAAAACAGAGTTTATGCTTCCATTGGGTTTCTCACTTTCCCCGTTCTATTAAATTATGTTTGGTGGAAATATCATCAAAGACCAATACCCATTCTTACTGACCTACTTTCTGCAGAAAGTGGTAAGCAAAGGCAGTCATACGGTCATTTGGGGAGAAGCTGTGTAATAAGTCGTGGAACTTTCACCCTTAAGGGGCATCACCATATGTCAAGGCCAAGTGGGGATATGACAAAATGCCACCGGTAGAATGGTATGAGCAGGCATGAATACCTTTACATGTCACACGATATTTTATATATTTTTTCCTTGTATTTTCATTATACTCGTTTTCTCACTTATTTTGTTAATGGATAATGTTTTTATTCATCCATACATGGGAATGCTTACGATAAGCCGTGTTTCATGTGTTGTGAGGATAAAAAATGTCTCGACGTAAATGTAAGAAATCTGATGGCAGAATTTTTTTTTTATTTTAGGAATTTTATTTAATTTTTCGCCGGCTTCTGGTACTAGTGGCTTTCTGATTTTAAAAATTAATGTATAATAATAATAATAACAATAATAATATTACAAGAGCAGAAAGACGAGCAGCCTGGTTATGCGTAACAACCCAGCCCCCTCAATGGACCCTTGAAGAAAACCAACGTGGTATACCGGTACTCATGCCCCGTCCGAGGATGCCTCGGTTCTTACATCAGTATGACCACCATGCGTTTCTCAAAGGATTTCCTGCCACGCCCAAAGAGGGGCTATCTTTAATCATGCCAGGACCGTCCATAACTGAGAATAGCAAGAAAAGACATAATCACGAACATCGAAATAATTGACCCAACTACCGACCACCGCCGCCTACGCCTCTTGGAAGCACTGCACATTGGGAAGGAGAAACCAACACTCAACATTACGCAAGAAACCTTTTTCCTCCCCACGGCAGCCAGGAGACATGCACCGAGCGATCCCCATAGCGAACGAGCGAATCAAAATTCGGCATCCGAGGATCGAAATTCTTCTCTTCATCGCCAGCACTACAACGCCGCTCGCACGCAAGACAAAAACCGAACATCGACTTGGATGAGTAGGCTCCGCCCGAGGGTACATGCCCCGGGCAGCCAATCATAATTCAGCACCGATCAAGACCCCACCTATAAATACCAACCCGAGCCTACGGGCCAAACAAGGAAAGGCCCGTGCCAACACAAGAGTTGGCTTAATACAATACAACAACAACCTCGTTTCTTCAGACCTTCTGCAACCACGTCAGAGGATGACCAACGAGCTGGTCAGAAACATGTCGACAGTACCTAGAATAGAACCTGAACCCAGACGAACGATTTCTGATTGGATATTTTAATAAAAAAGACTTCCCTTATTCCGCACACTATCCTTTTCCAACATGAATATCGGCCAGTTACTGACTAACATCGCTGAGCCTGAAAAGCGAATCATAAGGAAGATAGATAAATTCGCATAATACAGCCATCCTTTTTAATAAGACCTGTTTAAAAGAGGGTCTACTCCCTTCAAATAATAATAATAATAATAATAAATGTGCCTCGCTGTCGGAGTTCTCAGTTCCAGAGTCCTTTATGCCTCACACCGCGGGACTGTGGAACAGACTCCCAGAGGATGTCGTGCAATTGGAACTTCAAAAGTTCAAGCGAAGGTGCAATGCATGGCTACCTTAATGCTATTCACCTTGCATTTCAATACATTCTCATCTATTTGCTAATTTACTATTTTTCTTAGTGAGTGGGATCTCTTCTTTCTGTATTTCTCTTTATCTCCTCTTACTTCTTCCTAATGAACACCATATTCTTTGGAAGCTTGAATTTCAAGTCAATGGCCCCTTTGGTGGGCTTGTTCCATATGAATAGGTTTAGTCTTTTGAATAATAATAATAATAATAATAATAATAATAATAATAATAATAATAATAATAATAATAATAATAATAATGACAGCCTGTAGAACAGATGAATATTGTATCCATAAGTTTGTAAGTTTATATGTTTGTTAAACTTCTTATGATTAAGTTGTTGGAATTGCCCTTAGGCAGGGAAAATGATTAAGTACATTTCAAAAAAATTCTGGCTACTTGTATTGTCCACGGGCCAAATAATAATCATAATAATAATAATAATATTCAATCAGAAATCTGTGGAATCCTTCGTGGTCTGGATTCAGGTTCTTCTACTTCAGGTTGTGGCACCACAACCTGAAGTAGAAGAACCTGAATAATAATAATATGTTCAGGGATGTGGAGAGGGGTAACTGAAGGGTCTCAGTAGGCTCGGTCGGCGATCATAGAGATGTTTCATCGACAGCAAGGTATACCTTGATCGACAGGTACGTTTGTGAAGGGGGTGAGTAGAGTGTTTGGCCAGGTGGTAGGTGGGGGCGGGGATTTGGCTGATAATGGGTCGCAGGGGGTTTCCTGGTTTGTGTGTCTTGATATTACCATATGTGTATCCTGGGCTATAATCGCCTGTGATGGTAGGGAGGTGGGTAGCGTTTGTTGCAGCATTGTTAGTTTCTATGAGTTTGTTTGCTTCGCGTTTAATGTCGTCTACTGGGTTTTTTGAGATTCTCTTGAATTTCGTCTGATCAGCGAGTATTTCTTCTATTTTTCTATGGTATTCTTGAGTATTGATGAGGACGAAGGCGGCAGTCTTGTCAGCTCTCCTCACAGTGATGTATTTTCTCTCTCTCTCTCTCTCTCTCTCTCTCTCTCTCTCTCTCTCTCTCTCTCTCTCTCTCTCTCTCTCTCAGTTGCTTAGTCACCTCTCTAACCCGACGGTCGACAATATCGCTGCGATAGTTTCCGCGTTCGGTTAGGGATTCGGCGAGCAGAAGGGGTTGAAGAGCATCAGTCGTGCGAATGTTACCTAGCTTCTCCTGCTGTAGGAATAATAATAATAATAATAATAATAATAATAATAATAATAATAATAATAACAATAACTGAAGTACACTTGAGATCATTTTCGTCTCCTCTGCAGTAAGTCTGTAAAGTTTTTATTGCATTTTCTTTATTGCATTATTTTAATCTGGACTTACGCTTTTGAGATTAACCACTACGTTTACGTTAAACACCCTTTCTTGACGTCTTTATCATATATTTATATAGAAGTCGCAATGAAGGCTTAAGCCTTGGTGGGAGAAGTGAATGCCCGATAAGGTACTTAAATAGTGACACCGTTCAAACACGCTCACCACTAACTTGATAATGTTGCGTAAGCTCTTGTGGACAATAGGTAAACGTAATAGAGTCCTTAACCAGAGATTCAAAAGAGCTTGCAACAAAGGGTATATTATCCCCTGACCAGAGCCCGGTAATTGAGGCTAAGTACAAGAGAATTCCAAGTCCTTTCAACTCAATCATGTTTCACAATTAAATGCAAGAAGAGCGTTCCTTTCTTTCTTCTTTTCTTTTTCGTTTAACGTGCTTTTTCCCATTTTCATAGGGGTAAGCACGATGCCTTCTTTGAAGGACTTTGATTTGGCGTTGGGGTAGGCCGTAGCCTCGATCAGCTGCCCCTGACATCAACTTAGACCCAGAAGCACATGTGTATTTGTGCCAAATCCCAGCTCCTTTCTCCCAGCGAGGAGACGTGAGTGGATTAGGCCGACAGTTCGAGACGTGGAAGGCGTCTGTTATGTTTTTAGAGGATGTTGGGTGGCTTTGTTTGTGTGTGTATTAGTCTGTAACACCCATTTGCTTTCAGCAAACCTATCCATTGATTACATACATAATCCCGGGGTGTCTACACGGATAGCAAACTGTCCGCCCCTCTGACCGGCCGGCTGCGGATTTGAACCCACGACACAGACTTCTTATGAAGTCCGAGTCTGCTGCTCTACCGACCGAGGCATCGAGGCTCCCAAGGAAAGCATTCCATGCGGAACATAATAATAATAAAACATAAAACCGACTGGAATCAGGAAAGAAGTAACACTAGTAATTTGTAGTTTTCTGTAAAAGGAAACTGTTGTGCCGGTTTTGTCAGTCCGTCCTATATTTTTTCTGTCCGCCCTCAGATCTTAAAAACTACTGAGGCTAGAGGGCTGCAAATTGGTATGTTGATCACCCACCCTCCAATCATCAAACATGCCAAATTGCAACCGTCTAGCCTCAGTATTTTTCTTTATTTTATTTAAGGTTAAAGTTAGCTTCTGGCAACGATATGACAGGCCACCACCGGGCCGTGGTTGCAGTTTCATGGGTCGCGGCTCAAACGGCATTATACCGAGACCACCGAAAGACAGATCTATTTTCGGTGGTCTTGATTATATGCGCTGTAGCGGCTGTACAAAAAAATTCGATTGCCCCGAAAAAGTTCGGCGCATTTTTTTTCTTTTTGTTCTTTTTTTGAGAATGGCACGACCAGAAATCTGATCTTGCAAGATAATATTCTGTTCAATCAGGGTGACTTTAATGAGTTTTCAAGCATCCACTTCACAAGAACTGTTTATTTTGAACCATTAGAATTTTCTCTTACAATTCTGTTGGATTTAATTCATCATTTTAACCAATTTTAACATTTACGTTTTAATATTTGGTGAATGAAGCACGTAAAAATTAACCTGTTAGCAAATGACTGCGTAGAGTAAAGGATGCTTGAAACTAAACTTGACCAATGTTTACTAATGGAAGATAAAATTTACCAGACGGCAGAGTATTCATACCTTAAGGAACATGTTAGAATATTAGGCATTTCAGTCACATAATCAATAAAAATGATATTAATTCTTTTGAATTAATTATTAGTTACCAGTGTTTAAAATAATATCGCACATGAAAATTAACAACAGAGTTTGAACCTTTGCCCTAACAACTGAGTTTGAGCCTTTGCCTTAACAACAGTCTGAATTTTTGCCTTAACAACAGTTTGAACTTTTGCCTTAACAACTGAGTTTGAGCCTTTGCCTTAACAACAGAGTTTGAGCATCTCCCTCAACAGAGTTTGAACCTTTGCTTTAACAACTGAGTTTGAGCCTCTGCCTTAACAACAGAGTGTGAACCTTTGCCTTAACAACTGAGTTTGAACCTTTGCCTTAAAACGGTCTGAACTTTTGCCTTAACAACAGTCTGAACTTTTGCCTTAACAACTGAGTTTGAGACTTTGCCTTAACAACAGAGTTTGAGCATTTGCCTTAACATAGTTTGAACCTTTGTCTTAACAACTGAGTTTGAACCTTTGCCTTAACAACAGTGTGAACCTTTGCCTTAACAACTGAGTTTGAACCTTTGCCTTAACAACTGATTTTGAACCTTTGCCTCAACAATATATGTATACGATAAAACAGATAAAAAGTAAATTGTTGCCATTGCCATTCCGTACGATAAAATTGGAATTAACTCCACCTTAACAAGAGTGAACATTCTTTTCTTTAGATGTTGATGAACGCTCGGCCAAATGAAAATGGAGTCAAAAACATGCAAAGGTTCTCCGAATAAAAAGCCGGAGGTTCTGTTATTTGTGTTCGGACGCTGAAACTGTTGCAACATTTAGGTCAGGTAAAAAAGCTATCCAGTCAATAGGTGCTGGCCACGAAGGTTAAAGGTGAAACGGAAATATTGAGTAAGTTTGACTCTTTTGAAAGATTATGTATGTATGTATGTATGTATGTATGTACGTATGTGTATATATATAAATAAATATACATACACATGTATATATATATATATATATATATATATAATATATATATATATATATATATATATATATTATATATATATATATATATATATATATATATAATATATATATATATATATATATATATATATATATATATATATATATATATCTGTGTGTATATATATATTATATATATATATATATATATATATATATATATATATATATATATATATATATATATATATATATATATATATATATATATATATATATATATATATATATATATATATTATATATATATATATATATATATATATATATATATATATATATATATATATATATATGTATTTTGTTTGTGTGTGTGTGTGTTTATGGGTGTGCATGTATATATTTGTATAACCTGAGCATATGTCAACGAAGAAAGCAAACCAACAAAAATACAAGATCTGTCGACATTAATCTAAGGCATCTACGAGCATACAACAGCACCTTACGAAAAATATTACAAAAGTGAACCGATTGTACTACGCAACCTCCCCCTCTCTCTCTCTCTCTCTCTCTCTCTCTCTCTCTCTCTCTCTCTCTGCCCCGCCCAAGGAATAAAGGTGCAAACCCATTTTCATGACTTCAAAAGTCATTACGTTTCAGGATCAACTTCAGATGAGGAACAGCCGGCCAGGATTAACACAATAGGATTTTCCATGTAATTTGCTGACAGCAATTTCGGCTTGAACAACAAATTTTAAATCTTCCGCAGTAGACTGGCTTTGAATGAATAAGAATATTACTTACCCTCCCACTACTGGTTGCGGAATGGAATGGAATGGATATAGAGCTTAGGCCAAAGGACTAGTGCTGGGACCCTATAAGGTCATTCAGCGCTGGAAAGAAAATCGAGATTAGGTAGGCTTGAAAGGTGAAACAGGAGGAAAACCTCAAAGCAGTTGCACTTTGAAATAATTGTTAGCAAGATTGAAGAAAGATAATATGAATGGAGGTAAAATAAAAGGAATGAAAGGGGTTGCTGCTAGGGGCCGAAGGGACGCTGCAAGGAACCTTTAGTAACGATTACAGCGCACCCCGTGAGGTGCACTGACGGCATACCTTAAGTCGGGGTATGTTTTAGAATTAAGGACCAACCAGCGTTTGTTGCCTAAAAACATTGTTTCAAGAATGAGGTAAAGAAAAATGAAATGAAATTAGTCCTAATGATGATAACGTGAATGACAAAAAGGATAATAATTGGTAGTGTGAATGGCAAAAAGGATAATAACTGGTAATGTGAATGACAAAAAGGATAATAAGTGGTAACGTGAATGGCAAAAAGGATAATAACTGGTAACGTGAATGACAAAAAACATAACAATTGGTAATGTGAGTGACAAAAAAGGATAATAACTGGTGATGTGAATGACAAAAAGGATAATAATTGGTAATGTGAATGACAAAAAGGATAATAACTGGCAATATGAATGACAAAAAGGATAATAATTGGTAACGCCACTGACGAAAAGGATAATAATTGGTCACGTGAATGACAAAAAGGACAACAATTTATAAAGCGAATGAAAATAGGATAATAATTGGTAACGCGAAAGACAAAACGGATAATAATTGGTAACGTGAAAGTCAAAAGGGATAATAATTGGCAATGTGAATGATAAAAAGGATAATAACTGGTAACGTGAATGACAAAAAGGATAATAATCGATAATGTGAATGATAAAAAGGATAATAACTGGTAATGTGAATGACAAAAAGGATAACTGGTAATGTGAATGACAAAAAGGATAATAATTGCAAATGGATAATAATTGGTAATGTGAATGACAAAAAGGATAATAATTATTAATGTGAATGACCAAAAGGATAATAATTGGTAATGTGAATGACCAAAAGGATAATAATTGGTGACATGAATGACAAAAAGGATAATAACTGGTAATGTGAATGACAAAAAGGATAATAACTGGTAACAGAATTCCAAAAAGGATAATAACTCGCAATATGATAAGAAGGATAATAATTGGTAATGTGAATGACAAAAAGGACAATAATTATCATAATAGTAGAAATAGTATCAATATTATCTTGATAGCAGCATAAAATCATTCAGAATACCGAGGAAATCACAAGCATTGATTTCCATTCCGCATATCTTTGACATCATCAGCCTGAACGGTTTCGACCATCTAATACGTTTTATGAAGATGGGTAATTAAGATAACAGTAGAATTCATAACTATAATAACCCGATAGCAGTAGAAAAAATCATAATACCGAGGAAACCATAAACAAATGTGTGTATATATATATATATATATATATATATATATATATATATATATATATATATATATATATTATATATATATGTATACATATATATATATATATATATATATATATATATATATATATATATATATATATATATATATATATAATTTCATCACCCCGGTTATAATTTCAATCATCTAAAACGCTGCACGAAGATGGGTAATTAAGATAACAGTGACAGTAGAATTCATAACTATATTAACCTGACAGCAGTAGAAAAAAAAATCATGATACCGAGGAAATCACAAGCACCGATTTTTACTATAGGCGTCTTTTAATTTCCTCGGCCCGGATACGATTTCGCCCATCGGATGCGTTACACGAAGATGGAATCTTTTTTTATTCGTGCCAGGTATACCTCATTATTTCCCATGACTTGCAAGTTGTCCTGCCGGATTCGTAATACATGACGTATGGGAACAGATTATCAGTTATTCCTTGAATACTTATCGTTTTTCCTCTTATTGTATCAAGGATATCTCCTATTTTATTGATCTTTACGGGGGCTATCCTGATGGGATACGGTATTTACTTATAGGTAAATGTCTATCTCGACTTTTAATT
>NC_089799.1:14638374-14653374 GCF_040412425.1 Macrobrachium rosenbergii
TCTGAGTTTCAGTTCACATTAGTCTAACGAAGCAATTCACATCTCCGTATAGTTTAGTCTTTAAATGATGCTGAAAACGAAAGCGGAAAAATCAGGGGTGAAATTACCGTCTATCTCAAGCCCTGTTTGCTACTGTCACCCCCTCCCCCTTCTACCGACAGCATCTTCCCCCCACCCACCCCCACCTGCCCCTACCTACCCACCACCTCTATAATACTCTCTTCATCCCGCTGGAAAATAAAATGGGGAAAGGTACAATGAAGAATTTTAACAAAAAATAATAGATATGTTTAGATGAATTGTCATTTGAACTTGAATAATGGCCAACGGAACTATATATGTAGACATAACTGAATGATTATGTACCGAGTGTTTCGAAATTAGAGCGCCCCCCCCCGCCCCCCCCCCTCCACAGAACAAATGGAAAGTTATGAAGTTTTTTGCTATAGCCTATCTGCAAGTACTTTATTTTAAGTTTCTATTAGGCTATTTTTCATTTTACATTTCTTGTATTTTCAGACTGAGTGACGGAGTTAGATACAGCCATGGCTAACAACTCGGAGGAAATCAGATGGGTTGACCGAATCCGGGCTATAACCTTCAGAGAAGCCAGGGATGCTGGCGCATCCTTCACTTCACGTTCCTGGATAGCTAAATACATTAAAAGAGATGAATCCTTTGTTAAAAGAAACTGGAACAAAAATTATCTTGTGAATTCCACGGCTAACGTAATCTGCCCTAAAATGAAAAACTGCAGTATCTGCAAAATTTTCGAAATTAAGATACTCGTATGTCACCTACTGGGCTCGTGAAACACTAATAAACAAGTTACTGTAGTTTCAGAATGATTCTTCAATGCTTTATTCAGGGGGTCCCATTTGCAGTACCTGCAAAATCAGTAGTAAGGCAAGGGAAAACTGCAGTATCTACCAGTTTTCTCAGTTTTGTATCTTTGCAGATACTGCAGTATTTAATTTTAGGGCAGTAATATCATCAAGGGAAAATCATTGCTATGCAGTGTCCTTCGACCAACTTTCTTTAAAGGATTACAAATTGCGAAATAATAATAATAATAATAATAATAATAATAATAATAATAATAATAATAATAATAATAATAATAATAATAATAATAATAATAAATAAACAATTTTTATGTTTAATGATAATAAAAATATATAAAACTAATTCATGAAAATTTCTCAATGAACCTGAAATTAAAATCCATTGTAAAAAAAAAAAGACGCAAAACCTAAAAACTTCCATTAAAATTGCAGCAAAAATTTAATTTTCTTTTTATTTATTACAATAATTTTTTAGACGATATTGAAAACTGATTTTCAACTTA
Source organism: Macrobrachium rosenbergii (assembly GCF_040412425.1). Lineage (NCBI taxonomy): Eukaryota > Metazoa > Arthropoda > Malacostraca > Decapoda > Palaemonidae > Macrobrachium > Macrobrachium rosenbergii. Next base: position 14,639,723 of record NC_089799.1, read on the forward strand.
AATTTTTATTTATTCAGCCTCCACAAAAACCATGTTTCGCGAATTGTGCCCTTATCAGAAATGAAACGTACTTTCAAAACAGGTTACAGATTTCAAAAGAGCATTCTGGAAGAGAATAATTATTTATTGATACAGGGAAGGTTGTTTTATGAGTACCCCCATTAATTGCTATAAAATAGTATATTAGCGGGTTTTACTTTACATATTAACACGTGACTGATGTAAACGTCATCGGGATTACGTCAGTGAGATATAATTCATTGTCACTGGAATGGCGTCAGTGAGATATAATTCATTGTCACTGGAATGGCGTCAGTGAGATATAATTCATTGTCATTGGAATGGCGTCAGTGAGATGTAATTCACTCTCATTGGAATGGCGTCAGTGAGATATAATTCACTGTCATTGGAATGGCATCAGTGAGATATAGTTCACTCTCAATGGAATGGCGTCAGTGGGATATAATTCAGTCATTGATATGGCGTCAATGAGATATAATTCATTGCCAATGGAATGGCGTCAGTGAGATATAATTCAGTCATTGTCATTGGAATGGCGTCAGTGAGATATAATTCACTGCCATTGGAATGGCGTCAGTGAGATATAATTCACTGTCAATGGAATGGCGTCAGTGAGATATAATTCATTGTCACTGGAAGGGCGTCAGTGAGATATAATTCATTGTCATTGGAATGGCGTCAGTGAGATATAATTCGCTGTCAATGGAATGGCGTCAGTGAGATATAATTCATTGTCATTGGCATGACGCCAGTGAGATATAATTCATCGTCACTGGAATGGTGCCAGTGAGATATAATTCACTGCCATTGGAATGGCGTCAGTGAGATATAATTCACTGATATTGGAATGGAGCCAGTGAGATATAATTCACTCTCATTGGAATGCTGTCAGTAAGATATAATTCACTGTCATTGGAATGGCGCCAGTGAGATATAATTCATTGTCATTGGAATGGCATCAGTGAGATATAATTCATTGTCATTGGAATGGTGCCAGTGAGATATAATTCATTGCCATTGGAATGGTGTCAGTGAGATATAATTCATAGTCATTGGAATGGCGTCAGTGAGATATAATTCATAATCATTGGAATGGCGCCAGTGAGATATAATTCATAGTCATTGGAATGGCGTCAGTGAGATAAAATTCATTGCCATTGGAATGGCATCAGTGAGACATAATTCACTGTCATTGGAATGGCGTCAGTATGATATAATTCATTGTCATTGGAATGGCATCAGTGAGATACAATTCACTGTCATTGGAATGGCGTCAGTGAGATATAATTCACTGTCACTGGAATGGCGTCAGTGAGATATAATTCATTGCCATTGGATGGCGCCAGTGAAATATAATTCATTGTCATTGGAATGTGTCATTGGAATGGCGTCAGTGAGATAAAATTCATTGCCATTGGAATGGCGTCAGTGAGATATAATTCACTGTCATTGGAATGGCGTCAGTGATATATAATTCACTGTCATTGGAATGGGGTCAGAGAGATATAATTCATTGTCAATGGAATGGCGTCAGTGATATATAATTGTCAATGGAATGGCGTCAGTGATATATAATTCATTGTCAATGGAATGGCGTCAGTGAGATACAATTCATTGTCATTGGAATAGCGTCAGTGAGAGAAAATTCATTGTCATTGGAATAGCGCCAGTGAGATATAATTCATAGTGATTGGAATGGCGCCAGTGAGATATAATTCACAGTCACTGGAATGGCACCAGTGAGATATAATTCACTGTCATTGGAATGAGTCAGTGAATGGCACCGGTGAGTGAGATATAATTCACTGTCAATGGAGATGGAATGAGATATAATTCACTGTCAATGGCAGTGAGAGATATAATTCATGTCACTGGAAGGGCGTCAGTGAGATATAATTCACTGTCATTGGAATGGGTCAGTGAGATCAAATTCACTGCCATTGGAATGGCGTCAGTGAGATATAATTCACTGTCAATGGAATGGCGTCAGTGAGATATAATTCACTGTCAATGGAATGGCATCAGTGAGATATAATTCACTGTCAATGGAATGGCGTCAGTGAGATATAATTCATTGTCATTGGAAAGGCGTCAGTGAGATTTAATTCACTGTCATTGGAATGGTGCCAGTGAGATATAATTCATTGTCACTGGAAGGGCGTCAGTGAGATATAATTCACTGTCATTGGAATGGGTCAGTGAGATCAAATTCACTGCCATTGGAATGGCGTCAGTAAGATATAATTCACTGTCAATGGAATGGCGTCAGTGAGATATAATTCACTGTCAATGGAATGGCGTCAGTGAGATATAATTCATTGTCATTGGAAAGGCGTCAGTGAGATATAATTCATTGTCAATGGAACGGCGTCAGTGAGATAAAATTCTTTGTCATTGGAATGGCGCCAGTGAGATATAATTCACTCTCATTGGAATGGAGTCAGTGAGATATAATTCAGTCACTGGAATGGCGTCAGTGAGATATAATTCACTGTCATTGGAACGGCGTCAGTGAGATATAATTAATTTTCACAGCTGAAATCTTTTAATGGGAATGAAGATCAACCATTACCGTGAAATAAGTGTTTCGTATGAGTGATTCTTCATAGCTGCTTTATGCACCTGCAAATAAAATAAATCTGCTAGGCGTATTACTTTTAATATTTACCATAAGCATGCTGCTATGGTTCCCTATTACTAAGGCTCCTTGCTTTCACATTTTTTCTCCCATACTCTCAGCATGACCAAACCATCTTGAAATACTTTGATCAAACATTCCAACTCTTTCAGCTTTTTACCAAGTTGAAATATCATTAGATTTCTCTAGTGCTGTGCTTCCACATAAGTTTTAGATACGGACCTTCGTCAGAAAATAATGAAAGAAACTCTCATTCCATGCAACTTTTAAAAATTAAAATTACCTGAGTTTTACGTACTTTCCATACCTCCATTTTGGCGAAAGATTTAGCAAATCTATTAAATCTTTAGCTTAGTTTCTATTCATAAAAAAAAATATTCTCTTTCCGTCATTAGGAATCAGTAATTGGATCAAAAACCTTATGGCAGTTACCTTTGATGAAGAAACTTGACTTTGAAAGTATGAATTTGATTTCCCCAAGTTTAGAAACCTTTTGACTTTTCCTATTATGAAAATATGACGCATAATAGTTTGCCTGTGTAGTAAGTGTAAACAAACAGTGTCCCGTTTTCCAGCATCAGGTTCAACACTACTCAGTTTGCTAGGAGTTGTATCTTGGCTACAACAAAATGTGGAAAGGTTTGCCTAGTGCGCATTTAAATCCTCTGATCTCTACATATTTAAGTGAGTTGCTCCTGAATTTTCAGGTATCAGTTTTATTTTCTATTCCCTCACATTCATTTATTTATTACCCTTTCATATGATTTGTCTCTATCTGCAGGTTGATCTCCCTTTAAAGCCCTCTTGGGTTTATTGTCCGTAAAAGTTTTCAGCTAAAGATTGAAGGGAAGGAAGAAGGAATAATGAACAGACCACAAGTGGTTATATTCACTCACAATCGATTGAATATTAACGAAGTAAATAAAAAAAAGACTGGAAAAGGAAACTGAAAGGATTATCTGTATTACTACTACATAAGTTGATAAAGAAATAAACTTGGAAAACTTCTTTAGGGAAACAAAATAGTTGAAAACCATTGCGCAGGGAAACTTCAAAGAAGTCAGAGTTCAGTGAAGCATATGCAGAGACGATTTCTTGTGGATTTTTCTTTTAATAATCTGTTTGGGTGTGCGTATGTGTGTGTGTGTATTTTTTCTCTCTCTTATAATCTGATTGGGATCATAACAGACTGAATGAGGAAAACTGGTAAAAGTGAGAGGGATGTGTATTATAATTAGTTGAAAACTTTTGAGATCTATAATGTCATTTTTAATATTGGTATATACAATTACTTTACTTTTACACACACACACACATATATATATATATATATATATATATATATATATATATATATATATATACAAACATAAATGCGTAAATACTCAATAAATATATGTATATATACATATATACTCATATATATATATATATATACATATATATACTGTATATATATAAATATATAATTTATTTCTACCCCTAATTATTGATGCATAAGGCTCATGATGAAATAAAGCTTATTATTATTATTATTATTAATGTATAAAGCTCATGATGAAATAAAGCTTCTTCTTCTTCTTTTCTTTCATTATTGTGTGTATTATTATGTTATTATTATTATTATATTTGTGATGAGGAAAATGCTTCTACCTTCAAGAAGAATTATGTGAGTGGAAAAAGCAGCCTAATTCCACACACAGACACACATGCGTGCATATATACAGATATACATACATAAATACAGTTCATACATTTACATATATACAGCATACACACACATATATATATGCACATACAAATGTATAATATACATATACATATATAGATATACATTATATATGTATATATGTATAATATAAAAATTATATATATATATATATATATATATATATATATATATATATATATATATATATATATATATATATATATATATATATATATATATATATATATATATATATATCTGATACAAATATCAAAATTTTGAACATATAACTCTACTGTAGTTTATTTTCTGGGTGCCTTGGATTTGTTGTATGTTCAAATGAATTTTGACACAAATAATAGTATATGGTGTGTGTATACCATTATATATATATATATATATATATATATATATATATATATATATATATATATATATATATATCTGCTCTCTCTCTCTACTAAATATATATATGCTGTAATGGTCATAAGCACACAACACAAACCAAGCACTCAGAAAAAAACTCAATAGTGCATGAATAAGCTGCGGTCATGAAAAATCGCAAGTTAAAGTGGATTTTGGTATGTGGAGTAAAAACTTCCTGCATCTCTCGTTTCCTCTCTATCTATCTAACTATATAATACTATATATATAAGAGATATAAGTATACGTATATGTGTGTGTGTAAATATACATGTACAGTATATTTGCATATATACACATATATACATAATATATATATATATATATATATATATATATATATATATATATATATATATATATATATATATATATATATATATATATATATAACATATGAATGACTAGACTAAAGTAAGGTCACAAACAAGAGACGCAAAATGAATGCTTTATTTTCCTCCTGTTGTGTAGATGGTGAACATATTCTAAGCAAACTGTTCGAGCTAAGAACTCCAAGTGAAGTGATCCTCATATTGTCAGGAACTGAAAAAGACAGATGCATCTCTCTCTCTATCTCTCTCTAAAAACATTCAGTATTCATTCATGCAATATATCTCGTCCTATTGTTCTCCAGATATGCGAGTAAAGTATATCTTGTCCGTTCTTGAATATTGCGAGGGTAACGTTGAACATTAAACATTTATGTAGAGCCAATGACAACTTTTTAAGTGCTTCTTTGTGCATATATATATATATATATATATATATATATATATATATATATATATATATATATATACATATACACACAGTATATACATACAAAGTATATATATATATATATATATATATATGTACACACATATATATAAATACACACACATATATACACACACACATATATATATATATAAATACACACACATACACATATATATATATATATATATATATATATATATATATATATAATATATATTATATATATTACACGTAAATTTGTGCATATGGTTTATGCACACGTTCTCAGAACACTAACATACAAGAGCAAGTAGTTAATATTTACCTCACTAAACTCAACATTAAAATGAGATTAATATAACAGAACAGTCAGAACATGACCAGCCAATCATGGAATTTGTAAAGGTGAAAATATCATTTCTGTTTATCTCATTGAACCTTAACCATTTTCCAGTATTATGGCCTTTCACATCATAAGATTCTAAGGATATACATATATATTTCACAAAGGTGGCGCTGAAGCTTGTTTAGGAACGTCTTATAATAAAAAATATTTCTTTCTTTCTTACTTTCGGCCGCTGGTGAATTGGATAATCTTTGAGAAACTGTCTTAAAAAGAACTTCTCAGTACATGCAAGGAAGATTCTGCTTAATTTTGATCCTATTTTCCTATTCTTTTTAAATACCTTTAATTTAGTAATGATGTTGTCACTTACTAGCCTCCTGCCCAAGATGTCGCCATAACCCTTTCATTATTTCATATACGCTGGGCTTCTCTGGACACCAGAAGAGTTGGAAGACCAAGACCTGTTTGGATGAGAACAGTGGGAAAGTAGACTTGAAATGAGTGGAGATTTGTGGAAGATAAAGCACAGAAAAGATGGGTGACGGAATCTCATATGAGTGACGGAATCTCATATAGGTTCTTTGCGTCACATGGCGTTGGAGGCGATGATAATGATGGTAAGGAATTCAGAAACAGACAAAACTAATGCTATCTAACAAGGCCCCTTTATATAATCTCCCAATTTTCTTGTGAATACTCCCGCAGCAGAAAATTGAATATATTCAAATCTCTCGTACCAGATGGTGCAACGCTCTGTACAGGGTACCCGCATATGCACAGATCGCACACACACAAACTTCTGTACATAAACAATTTTAGGAATTTGAAAGTTCTTACGATGACTTTCCTGCCCGCAATATATCACTACCTCAATCCTCTTATCATTTTGAGTAATGGCCCTCTCATCCGGATGGTGTAAAGATTACTCGGGACTTAAACAATAATGGATGAACGATCAGCAGTGTAGTAACACTGACCTAGCTGTATCCTTTACATCAAAGCGAGTATAAGGTGGCAAAAGTATAAACACGCTAAACAAATCCAATCGCATTGGTCAGTCGAATATGGAGAGGGCAAAGCTCATGGTCTTGTGAGAGACAAAATTATGGGATGGTATCAATGAAATTTATTGGGTCAACGCTAGAGGACAGTAGACACAGACAGAATATAGAATTTAGGCCAATGTCCAAGCGCTGGGACCTATGAGGTCATTCAGCGCTGAAAAGGAAATTGACTGTGAAAAGGTTTCAAAGGTGCAACTTCGCAGTTACACTATTAAACAATTGTTAGGAGAGTGGAAAGTAAGATGGAAGAACATGAATGGCATTACAGTAAAAGAATGAGAGGGTTGCAGCTGGGGCCAACAGGACTGGAAAAGAACCTTAGGTAATGCCTGCAGTGCTACATGAGGTGCAATGACCAGCACCCCCCTACGGGAGAGGACAGTAGATGGACGATTTCTCCTGCTGAAACATTCATTTCTGTCGGCTTCCATTGTCACTAGATCTCGCTAAGGATATACTTTTTTCTTAACTCATCTAGAAAGCCTGCAGGGCATATCTTTTTCTTAACAGTCTGGCAGTGTAGAGCCACCGCAATGAAAGACAAGTGATATGCACCGAAGTTTCTTCGGCGTAATCAGTTTCTGTACAGCCGCCGAAAATAGGTCTATATCGTTGTCAATAATGCACGATTAGCGTGGCCCGCCAAAACTTTAACCAAAGAACGGCGTGGCCTATCTATATCGTTGTCAGAAGCATTAAGTTAAAACCTTAAATAAAAACTACTGAGACTACACGGCTGCAGTTTGGTATGTCTGAAGATTGGAGGGTGGATGATCAACATACAATTTGCAGCCCTCTAGCCTCAGTAGTTTTACTTTATTAAAGTTCAAATTAACCATAATCGTGCTTCTATTAACAACAAAAAGAAATGGATTTTTGAATCTGAGGGCGGAGAAAAAGTGCGGACGGACAGACAAAGCCAGCTGTAGTTTTTTCTTTTCAGAAAGCTAAAGAGTGTAATTTCTGAGGGAGTACAGTTTTTAAATCCTGGTTCTTGATTCTCAACAAGAAGGCCAATTTTCACAATGATATAGCATTTAAGATGAAAAAAAAAGTCACACTATCAATATCTCAACAAGAAGCATACTGATATAACGTTTTAAAGACAAGAAAGAGTATCACGATCACTGTCACAGATTATACCCTTATAAACTCTGACAGTGATTCAGGATAGTGTGATTTTTCTTTTTATCTTACATGCTCTACCATTGTGAAAATATTGCTTCTTGTTGAGAATCAAGAAGCAGAATTAAAAGCTCATAGCGATATATATATATATATATATATATATATATATATATATATATATATATATATATATATATATATACTATATATACTGTTTTATCTTCGTTGAGCCAGTGAGCTGCTGAGTGTCGCTCGATGGGCCGGAGTTCAATTTCCCCGCCGGCTGATGAAGTTAGAGAATTTATTTCTGGTGATAGAATTAATTTCTCGCTATAATATGGTTTGGATTCACAATAAGCTGTAGGTCACGTTGCTAAGTAACCAATTGGTTCTTAGCCACGTAAAATAAGTCTAATCCTACAGGCCAGCCCTAGGACAGCTGTTAATCAGCTCAGTGGTCTGAAGTAAAACTAAGGTATACTTAACTTGTATATAAAGACAGAGAGAGAGAGAGAAGAGGACGGTTATCTGTTCACAGACACACACACAAACACACGCACACACACAGACACACACACACGACAACTAGAAACTGCAGCTCCTGTCAAACTTTGGGGAAATCTTGAGATCCTGCCTTGCAGCACGTAGGTCTCTGAAGTTACTGACTGATCGTCTCTCTCTCTCTCTCTCTCTCTCTCTCTCTCTCTCTCTCTCTCTCTCTCTCTCTCTCTCTCTCTCTCAAACACAAACCCCCACCTCCGACACCCACCATTCCCGAGCAAGTTAAACCACTAGTTCAGTTACTGTGATTTTAAGTCTTCTAAGCGTTTTGCATGCAAATTGATTAACGGTAAAAATGGAACCAGAAGGATAATTAAATAAAAACGGTGTATAGAGAAATAAAGGTTAATAGGTAAATTCCAGATTGAATTACATGCTTAGGGCAAAAAAAAAAATTAAACTGGTAAATTCGCTAATAAAAGTTAACTGATAGTTTAATTACTATTACATGCTACGTACTACAATCATTAGCAAGAGAAAGGTACAAAAAAAAAAAAGTAAATACGTTAATGAAAATTATGTAATTTAATTAATTAATATTCCATGATATGCGCTGCAATTTTAAGCACGAGAAAGGTATAAAAAACAAGAATAAATAGACAAATAAATTAATAGAAATTAGCTAAACTAATTAAATTATATTCCATGGCACATTATACAATTATAGCAAGAGACGAGCGCAAATAATATCAACTTTTCAAAAGGGATTTGGGAGGAATTTTGTTATTACTGAACACTGAGAGGAGAAATTGTCACTTGAAGGAAAGTCCTTGATGAAGGTTAGCAAGAAGGCATAATATCTACAGTATTTATATTTTTGCTCATTTTGCTACAACAGTAGCGTATACTCCTTGATATAGGCACTACCACAAAAGCCAGTATAGCACCTATTTCCGTTTTCGCTCATTTTGCTACAAAAGCAGCGTGAACTCTCTGATGAAGGTAGCATGAAAAGAAAGCATAATACCTGCAGTATCTATATTTTTGCTCATTTTGCTACAAAAGCAGCGTATACTCCTAGATGAAGGTGCATAAGAAAAAAAAACATAATGTCTACCGTATTTATGTTTTCGCTCATTTTGTCAAAAAACCAGCATAAACTCCTTCATGAAGGTAGCATGAAAAGAAAGCATAATATCTACAGTATTTATGTTTTCGTTCATTTTGCTAAAAAAGCAGCGTAAATTCCTAGATGACGGTAGCATAAAAAGAAAGCATAATACCTGTTGTCCCGTTTTTCGCTCATTTTTGATACAGTTAGAAAAAGCAAGCATAATATCTACAGTATTTATATTTTTGCTCATTTTGCTGCAAAAGCAGTATAGCCGATACATACAAAAGCCAATTATAGCACCTATTTCTTCAGCTCACCCACCTACAAAAGCAGCGTGAACTCAACTGATGATCGGTAGCATGAAAGAAAGCATAATACCTTGTATATTTTGCTCAGCTACAAAACATATTTTGATAAAGCATTAAAGCAAGCATAACACCTATTTCCGATTTTCGCTCATTTTGCTACAAAAGCAGCGTGAACTCCTTGATGAAGGTAGAAGAAAAAGCAAGCATAATATCTACAGCATTTTATAAGCGCTCATGTTGCTAAAAGCAAGTAAATTCCTTTTGATAAAGGTAGCAAAAATGAAAGCATAACATCTGTTTCAATTTCGTCATTTTGATACAGCGTTTTATTTTCCTTCTTAAAATAACGACACAAAGCTGATAAAATTATTTCCCTTCTTCAATTACACCCACCTCCAAAATGGAAGTGTAAAACTCAGCGGCGCATTATCGACGAAAACGCGGGATGTATTTTTCAGCTGGAGGCGAAAAACGATTTTTATACCGATTATCAAGAGTTTTCCCGGTCGTCGGTTTTCCGATATTCGCGGGGGATGTGCATCTGGTGCCAAATAAGTGAGGTCATTATAAGCGGTATTTTTGCGACCGGATGCGATCAAAGGGAAGCAATTGCTATGGAGACAATTGTTTAAAATTATACTTTATATATAAATATAAAAAAAATGGCTGATATTCCACTATATAAAGAATGGTACATTACCTAACAGCAATGAAATACAATTAGATGTATACGTACACACACATATATACAGTATACTCATATATATATATATATATATATATATATATATAATATATATATATATATATATATATATATATATATATACACACATATATATATATGTATATATATATATATATATATATATATATATATATAAATATAATATGCAATCAAATGAAGGAATACATTTCAGCCCGCATGTGATTTGAACATGTATCCATGATGCTTTGAGTTACAAGCACACACCCCAACCGGCCATACCATGGCAGGATCATTTTTCCCTAACCGTGCAGTCATTAGCACATAAGTGCATACCACTCTCTACCTTCAGCATACTTCGCGTATGGCTCCCGCTCGATCTTCTGACTGTTTGACCAGTCTTCCTTGTTGTGGTTATGTTGGCTATCTGTTGCCGAGGTGAACGGGGGATATAGTGGGTAGGGGTTGGAGGTAGAGTTCCAGGAATCCAGGTTAATTAGTCTGGATTGTTACCTTCCCTAACGAATCTGGATATTATTGTTTTTCTGCGGAAATGGCTGACGTTTATTGTCTCTAAATAATTTTGAGTATTTGTTTCTAGTTACTGTTGGCATTAAGCTGATAAGGACCCCTCCACTAACTTGTGACACTTTATATTATAGTTTTTCTACAGTATACCAATTTACCTTTATCGAAATTCATTATGGCCATTAGAGTGTTTCTGCCATTTATATTGATGTTCCCTGATACGCTTTTTTCAGTTTCTTCCCGTCTCCCTAATATAAGCTAAGGTGCGATTGTTGCAGTTAGTAACGCATCCACCGAATACTTAATTTTCCTTTGTTTTCTAAGTTTTGCTCTTACAAGGGATTTACGACTGTACTAATATGGAAAACAAATGCATATTATTTATTGTGTTCACTGCTACTTCCAACTCCCCCAAGTCTTCTAGACTATTGTGGGGTCTGTTATGTAAGGAGGCCTTATCAACAAGCACTCGTGTACAGAATTTTTCCCCTCAAACACACAATCTGAAACGAAAATCTCAGACAATGATAAGCAGGGGGACAAAAATACAGGAGGAACTGATAAGCAGGAGGACAGAAATATCAGATATACAAGCAAAAGGATCTTAGAAGTTGATAACCAGGAGGACAGAAATACAGGCAGATATACGAGCAAAATGATCTCATAAGTTGATAAGCAGGTGGACGGAAATACAGGCAGATATAGAGCATAAGGATCTTAGATGTTGATAAGCAGGAGGAAAGAAATTCAGGCAGATATACGAGCAAAATGATCCCAGAAATTGATAAGCAAGGGGACAGAAATACAGGCAGATTTATGAGCAAAAGGATCTTAGAAATTGATAAGCAGGAGGAGAGAAATACAGAGAGATATACGAGCAAACGGATCTCAGATGTTGATAAGCAGGAGGACAGAAATTCAGGCAGATATTCAAGCAAAATGACCTCAGAAGTTGATAAGCAGGTGGACGGAAATACAGACAGATATACGAGCAAAATGATCTTAGAAGCTGATAAGCAGGAGGAGAGAAATACAGAGAGATATACGAGCAAACGGATCTCAGATGTTGATAAGCAGGACAGAAATTCAGGCAGATATTCAAGCAAAATGACCTCATTGATAGCTGGTGGACGGAAATACAGACAGATATACGAGCAAAATGATCTTAGATGCTGATAAGCAGGAGGAGAGAAATACAGGCAGATATACGAGTAAACGGATTTCAGAAGTGGATAAGCAGGTGGACAGAAATACAGGCAGACATACGAGGAAAACCCTGAGAGTGGAGTGGAGGTTTGGAAGGGAGTGGAATATCGTTTTCCATCCTGCGATCTGCAATTCAATGTCTCCCGGGAACGGGGCAGGAAAGAGCTGGAATTAGCAATGCGTTGAAGTGTGAGAACATAGCAACTGCGTCTTGCGTGGAATGATTTGATGTCTTCTCTAATAACTTTTTTCAGGTATTCTAGTCCATAAAGAGCTCGCTCTCTTTCCATCTGTCTTGGTAGCTGTTTTTCGAAAGTTTTATTTTTGGTACAAAAAGTAAATGTATTGGTTAAATGTTAATAAACATTTTGAACATTCCTATATGATAGAAGCAGGATCAGCATTACAAATATTTTGAAGATTTTACAATTATAATAGATGCTACAAGATGAGAACATACAAGAGAACCACAGGACAGGATAAATCAGAATTGTTTAGCAGACGGAAAATCGTTTTTCAAGCTAAAAAGTATGCACGTAAAATAATAAATGCGAACCTGAACATGAATATGAATCTGTTCTTTTTGGAACCACTATTATAGTCTATCTTTAAATGACATTCTCTCTCTCTCTCTCTCTCTCTCTCTCTCTCTCTCTCTCTCTCTCTCTCTCTCTCTCTCTCTCTCCCATTAACAACACTTGTGGCGGCATCCTTAATCTAAATGAAGCAATTAACCAGAAATATATATAAAAAAATATATATATATATATATATAAATATATATAAATCATATATGTATATATATAATGTATATATATATATATGTATACACATATAATGTATATATATATATGGTGTATATATATATATATATATATATATATATATATATATATATATATATATATATATATTCGTCAAATACTAAAAGCACACAGGACATCTATGGCTTTCTAGTGACGTTTCCAATACTTCCCGTACTTTTTCCAATCTTCCAGGATAAGGTCTTCCAGGGACTATCAACTTCGTTGCTCAGCTTATTCATCCTCAAGACAACAGCTGTTTCAGCTATTAACTCGTGGCCATTATTGGGGTTAAAATAGATTTATAACGTAATACACTTCACTTTATAAAAGAGTACAACCACAATGTGTAGGTGAGTACGGCCAAAATTGACTGATAAACAGAATCGAAGTGAAAATTTCAAACACACACAC
>NC_089799.1:14658374-14670874 GCF_040412425.1 Macrobrachium rosenbergii
CTAAAATAAGTATTGCTCTCTCTCTCTCTCTCTCTCTTAATAATTGGATACAATTCCCAATATTATTTGCATGCAAAAATGGGTACTGAATATTCCCCACCCTTTCTCTCTCTCTTACTGACTGTATACAATTCCCCGTAAGAATTTGGATGCAACATCGGTCTGTCTGTCTCTCAGCTTATATTGTCTATTAGGAGGTAAAAGAAGCTCCTAATCTTTAAATCTCCTCACTGAACACGCTCGCCTAACAATGCTGCCCTAAAATGGAAGACTGCAGTGTCTGCAAAAATACAAAACTGAGAAAAATGGTAGATGCTGCAGTTTTCCCTTGCCTTACTACTGATTTTGCAGATGCTGCAAATGGGACCCCTTAAATAAAACACCGAGGAATCATTCTGAAGCTGCAGTAACTTGTGCATTAGTGTTTCACGAGGCTAACAGGTGGGATATCTCAATTTGGAAAATTTTGCAGATACTGCAATTTTCCATTTTAGGGCAGCATGCTTCCTCTGCTGAAACATCCCAGATTTCTCTACAATGTGTCCGTGAAACTGCAAAAAATAAATGTTAAGTGTCTGTGGCCTTCAGAACCCAGAAATAATTATATGAATATCATACTGCTGGGATGCGATTCTTTGAAAAAGGGGAAAGATGGGAACTGAAGATATGTGTAAAATATTATCAATAGTAGAGAAAGATTACAGAATTCAACTGAGTATTACACCAAAAGAATGCATACATTGAAATGTCTTTATATATATATATATATATATATATATATATATATATATATATATATATATATATATATATATATATATATATATATATATATATATATAAATTAATAAATATATATGTATATATAATTATATATATATATATATATACAATTATATATATACACATATATATAATGATCTATTATTACGAATCAGTTAATGAATACCAAAAATACCCTGAAATGAGACAATGAAACAAATCCAGTTTTGCTCTGGAAAAAAAAAAAGACATTGTACCCACCAACGATTGTACAGAGAAACCGATCTTAAGAATTCATTGGATATCAGGATCGCATTACTGAAAGGACGATGCTGAAGTTTCTCCATAATTGTCGGAGGAGGAGAAGGAACGTTGGGAGTAATTGCAATTATTGGGATTTCGTGATTGCGCGATGAAGCCTGGAGAGAGAGAGAGAGAGAGAGAGAGAGAGAGAGAGAGAGAGAGAGAGAGAGAGAGATTCAACAATAATTTTTGCCCACAAATACTGATGGGAATTGTGTACAGCTAGTGAGAGAGAGAGAGAGAGAGAGAGAGAGAGAGAGAGAGAGAGAGAGAGAGAGATATTCAATACTCAGTTTTGCACATACATATTGATGGGAATCGTGTGCAGTTAATAAGAGAGAGAGAGAGAGAGAGAGAGAGAGAGAGAGAGAGAGAGAGAGAGAGAGTTACAATATCACGTTCTTTTGGGTGAGGAAGAGCGAAGTTTAACCAGGTGAAATTTTTCATTCGATGTGTAATTAGCAACAATGATAAATTTGTAAATCTTTTCATGAATTACACGGTAGCAAATTGCATTAAATTACAATGAAATTGCCTCTTATAATTAGGGCTTGGCAATGTTCTTTTCAACCTGAACTACTTTACAACAGTCCAGTTATTGTTGATATCACTGTAAAGAGGCTAAGTGACAAGTATAGTAGCTTTTGTAGCAAGAGATTGTGATACGATTTAATTGGGGGAATGATCTGAGGTACCCCTAAAGGACATTTGACTCCACTGAATATTTTTTCTTCTTTTCTGGCTCAAATGGCAGGAAGGTTGTCACATGAAACCCTTCTTCTTTACGTACGGCAGAATGAAGAAAATTATCTAGACCGTGTTTATATTGTAGAAGATATTATATCTGGATTGAATTAGAATATGAGATTTGGGTCAAAGGCCAAGCGCAGGGACCTATGAGGTCATTAAGCGCTGAAAATAATATGAAACGATTGTCAGGAAAGAGTAGAAAACCAGATGGAAGAAAGAGAATATGAATGGAGGTACAGTAAAAAGAATGAAAGGGGTTCCAGCTAGGGGCCGAAGGAACTATGCGAAGAATCTTAGGTATTGCCTACAGCGCACCGCGCGAGGTTCATTGACGGCACTACCCCTCTACGGTGGGAAATTACATTTGAACTGGATTGAAAAGAAAACAAATAAGTATGCATACCTCTATTCTCCATGATCGTAAGCGAAGAATTCTGAGACTTGTTTGTTTCATTTGAGCAAAATCTAATTTAGTGGTACAATCTTTTCCTATGACTGTTCTTATAAGACGCATTGTTCATCATCATCATCTTTTTAAAACGTTAACAAAAAAAAAAAATTATATTTGTGGACACAGTTATCAATATGTTGAAAATCGTAGTTATACAAAGTATACGTATCAATGTTTGCCCTTTATTTGGACATTTTCTATAAAAACCTTGAAATCTAAACAATTTTATAATCGATAAAACGAAAAAGGACATTTCTTTTCGTTCTCACTGGTGTTCTGGAATACTCGACAATTCTTTTTAAGTGCACCGTTGTGGGAAAAAAAATACTCTCGCAAATTTAATATGAGATGAAAATAATGGTATGAAAAATACCGTAACTTTTACTGCATTTCTTTTGTTCATATGAAACAAGTTTTACTTTAATAAAAATGATCGAATTGGAAAGTCCGTTTTACACAAAGCACACAAACACAGAACACTGATGGATACACAGGCGCAAATAAACAACGAAAAACAAACAATTAAATGTAGTTAGGGTGTCAGAACAAACGCTAAAAAGCAAAAATTATACAACGTATAATCAAGGCCGCCGAAAATAGATCTATCTTTCGGTGGTCTTTGTATAATGCTGTATAAGCCGCGACCCATGAAACTTTAACCACGGCCCGGTGGTGGCCTATCATATACCGTTGCCAGAAACACGATTATGGCTAACTTTAACCTTAAATAAGGTAAAAACTACTGAGGCTAGAGGGCTGCAATTTGGTACGTTTGATAATTGGAGGGTGGATGAACAACATGCCAATTTCCAGCCCTCTACCCGCGATAGTTTTTAAGATCCGAGGCGGACAGAAAAAAGTGTGGACAGAATAAAGTGCGGACGGACAGACAAAGCCGGCGCAATAGTTTTCTTTTACAGAAAACTATAAAAACTGAGGAATAACTGAAAATTTCTTTCTTTATCTGAAAAAGTAAGATTATTTATTTTTTTGGCTAAGCATCATGTAAACCTGCGCAAGTGCCTGCATGCAGACAAAAGCTCTTATCCGAAATTACACTCGAGGGAATACGAAATACGAAAAATGCGCTAAGTCCGTCTCTATCTTCTTATCGTCTCATCACATTTAATCCCCCGTGCGGGCGGATGTTCTAATCTATCCTCTTAAAGTAAAGGTAGTTGAGGGAATTTTGTTATTTTACTTATTTCAATTTATATAGAAAAGAGATCAGACTTAGAACTGTTAGTCAGTTAATTACTATTTATGAAAACTCAATACTTGTTTTGCTTTAAGGTATATAAAAATACGATTAGAGATAAATGGTTTTCAGTTAGTTATTATTTATGAAAAGTTAATTTTTTGTTTGTTTTAATGTATATGAAAATGAAATTAAGGAGAGAAACAGTTTTCACTTAAGCACTATTTATGAAAGGTCAGTTTTTTTTTTTAAAGTATATGAAAAAGAGATTCAAGAGAGAAATGGTTTTCAATTAAGTATTATTCATGAAAGGTCACATTTTTCTTTTATTTAAGGTATAAGAAAAATAGATTAGATACAGAAATGGTTTTCAGTTGAATTTACTTTTTTTAAGAAAACGTTCATTTAGACATGCAATAACAAGAAAGTCTGTAATAGAATGCCTGAAACGGTCACCTGGGAGGCGGGATCAGAGAAAGAGAGAGAAGAGAGGGCGAGAATAAACACATAAAAAAACACAGGAAGAGTTAGGTGTTATTTATGAAAGTGCATTTAAAATTGCACGGCATGGAAGAAACATGTAGAGAGAGAGAGAGTTTCTGAGAGAGAGAGAGATGAGAGAGAGAGAGAAGAGAGAGTTTTTTTGTCAACAACACGAGGGTTCTCAGCTGGGTACTATTTAGGAAAAGGCATTTAAAAAATACCAACAGGAAGGAGAGGTCCTTTTAGTAAGAAATGCACAGAACAAAAAGAGGAGCTGAATAAACACGTGCAAAACACGCTATATTTAATCTCCCTTCAATCTAGAAGACGAAGGGGAGGAAGGGAGCTGTAATTGTTTCTCTCCTCTCATCCACATTTATCCTCTTCTTGGAACCCAACTCCTTCCCCCTCGTGGGATCTTCTTCCGGTGAGACAAGGAACCTGTGTCTCTAACGCCGCCGCAGAGAGGGTGGGAATAATTCGCTTTTCAACTGGGAACTCATATATATATATTAATTACTTATATATATATATATATATATATATATATATATATATATATATATATATATATATATATATATATATATATATATATATATAATATATATATAAAACTGACAGGAATACTCTTGAATAGTCATTTGATTACATGTTTATTCCCATCGTTTCATAATCCATGATTACATCATCAGGGTTCTTGAATTAAAAACAAAAAAGCATTGACAATAAAATTACAGAAAAATTATACAAAGGTAAAAGTCAGAAAAAAAATGACAGTCGACTTAAAAGGAAATTTTTACACAAAGGACACCGAGAACAGGTTTCTCAGAAATTAATTAAAACAAATATATAAAAGACAACTAAAAAATTATATTTAAAATATTTATGTTTTAAAACACTAAAATTTAAAATCACATTACGAAAACAAATAAATAAATAAATAAAAGTGACTAAGGTTATGGAGCCAACCTGTCAGTACGACACAAATAAAGAAAATGAGGTCTTTGAAGGAGAAACAAAACAACAAAAACATTATTATTACGACAGGTATAAAGGAACAGCCGAAGTCTGAGTGTTCAATTTCGGAACAAGCTGTTTTATCATCAGAGTCTCGAGTATTGGTAGTTCCAGTTGGCTAGAAGCTCGTCCAATTATGCAGAAATCTTTGTTTTCAATGGGGGCTTTACAAAATTTCGCACGACTTCTGATGTTGGAGTGTTCGGGGTTGGAGATTTTACCCCGTGAAAAACGTACCCCTATGTGAATCTAAGGTACTTTAGAAGTCTCGAGTGGATCTAAATAAATCCCCGAGTTACACTTGGGGCAAGAATATGTAATATCCCAGCAGATTTCCGAATGACCTTTCTTCACCCCAAGACTAAATGATCTCTACCCGCAAAACGTTAGAACCGATAAACAATTTCAACTCCTGCTTCGTACTGAATGATAATGCGTCATTCTTTTGAAAAGGAATAACAGTCTAAAATGGAAAAATGAATAACAATAACTGACTATATAAAAAACTGAAATAAATAAAATAAGCAAAAAAAATGAACTTGTCCCTGTATTTTCAAGCTAGGGAACTCACCCCTAAGTCAGTGGAAAGCAATTGTGTTTAAAATTTGCCACGAGTAAAGGACTGTGACATGAAAACTTTGTTACATGGTTACCGACCCTGTAAAGAGCTTCTACAGAGCACCTGAGATGACCGACCTACCAGCCACAAATTGGGCGCAGATGCTGAAAGAATAAACAAAATCACAGTCGAAAGGAAGATATCTGGCGAATGCCCAAAAAACAAAAAATAAATAAATAAATAAATAATAAAATAAATAAATAAAAAATCAAAAGAAATCTTGAATATAGGCCACCGAAGACATCTCCCCTCTATCCTGGCAGGTCAAAATACTCAATGCAACTTTTTTTGTAAAACTGGTAACTAATTCTTCAAATGGGATCCAATTTTGGAAAAATATTCAATAACTTGCCCAAAGAACCATAGGAACGTCAATCTGCTTCACGAAAAAAAATAATACCTGGGCAGCCATAGTCTCTAACGAAGATTTGGATGAGGATGCGCGATAATTTCTTGCCTTGTTCCCTTTCATAAGAAAAAGTTGGTGAAAATGTCGAACAAAACTGATTCTTCTACGGTAATCAAAAAAGTGACTCGATATTAGACCGAGTCAGATTTTCTTCAGTATTTGTTCTGATGGACGTCTTTGGATCTACTGTTTGTTGATCGTGTAATTATTTCATGTTAAAGGCTCATTCGCATGTCAAGCATTATGTAGACACTATATAGTGCAGCAGATTGCTGTAAAAATCGTTCAGATAGTGAAACAAGCATGAAATTTGGCACAAACATTCCTAAGACTACGCTCTCTTAGAAAGGGCCTTCTGGCCACCTGAAAATCCAAGATGGCGGCTATTTTCAAAATACGCCATCTATGTTGAGATTCACTGGTTTTGAGGCATCTATTGGATGAATATGCCAGTTTTTTTTTTTTAAACCTCGACTTTTTAGGTTATAAAAATGTTCCATACCACATTTTATTGAAAACCCTTACTAAATGAATTGTAACCAAGATGGCATTAAAATAGTTGCCATAAAAATTTTCTATCCACAGCGCTAGAACATAAGAGACCAACTGTTTTTTTATTTAATGGTATATTCATGTGATCCAGACAGTGTAACTAATATGCTATTTTCAGCTGAAATAGTAATGGTGCAGATGCATACAACATTGCTAAGACTGTAACCATAAAAGAAAAAGAAGAGAAATACGGATAAACCGCAACCAATCCTATGTATAGGTCTCAACCTACACGCTGAAAAAATTCGAGTTGAAGGTAGGCATGCATGACACGTTGGATGCTCAAGCTAGATTATCTACTGAAGAGGGCAATATTTATCTAGACTTCACATTTGCAAGTGCACCAGAGCTGTGCAGGGAAGACTCCAGCTTGTAGCACTTGCACCTTTCCGACAGCCTGCTTTGCATCCACATTTGGTAAGCTGTTGGCAACTCTTGGCTAAGGGCGAGTTGGTTGTCCAGAGGACTTGCCATGCTTCACCAGACTTTGCCATCCCCACTCAGCAGGTTCTCTGGCTGTGGCTGACACTGGGTGGTTTGCCCCCACACAATAACCAGCCTGGTACGCAGCACGCTTGGTGTGTTGGAGGAGAGCTCCCCTGCTGGTGGAATGGCCTCCTTATGCCCTTTGTTTTCTGGCAAACATATCAAGTCTAGCCTCATCCACAGTGCCAGCAGTGCTGGATCTTTCATACATAAGTGACAAACCTCTCCAGGACCTTCAGGTCACTCTCTTCCACTCTGAGAGGTAGTGACTCAGTTTGGAGAACACAGTGGAGGCCTCCTGGAAAGATGTTCCATGTCTGCCAGGGCGGTCTTCTTGCCCTTGCTCCGGGAAGGCTGACACTGTATCACAGCCTGTGAACGCATGGAAGAAGCATGCCATTCACCTTCTCCTGGCCAGAAGAGTTGCACAGGTCATGCACAGCAATCCAGCGCAGGCTCTGGCCTTGGCCAAATGCCCACCCATAGCTTCTCTAGCCTAGATTGTGGAGAGTGAGAAAGCACTCGCTGCAACGACAAGAACATCTGTGTCATTTGCTTTAACCGTGATGGTCTTGGCTCCATGTTCTGTGGCATATTGGCATGGAGAAAGATGGGGTGTCAGCTTCCTCATGAGAGCACTTTTCCAGTCCTGAAGACTAGCCTCATGAGTGCTGAGGACAGCAGACCAGCTTCGTGGCAATGACAACATTTGTGGCAGACATCTGGGCAACTTTGTCTGCCAGGAACTGGAACAACTTGTCTTGTTGGCATCGTGTCTTAGGAAATTGCGCCAGTTGGATGGAATTGTGTTCTTGTCTGTCACCTTGCGCCTTCCTCCTTGACCACGTTGGAGCCTGGTCTCAGCTTTGAGGCTGGATGTATTGTATACATCAAATACAAGATGTGATGATGTGTACTTGCTGCTATAGGATTGTATCACAGGCAAGAAGTCGCAAAGTGCATAGCCCTCAAAGGTCTTTCCTTTCTTTGGTGGTAGCAGCATGGACCAAAGCTGATCCATCTACAATGAGGACATCAGTCTTTGGTTCTTTGTCTTCAGTGTAACATGACTCTCCAGGACAAGAGGTCAGCTGAGACTTCTGACATGTGTACAGCCTACCACCTCACTAAGGGAAGCTGGGAATGTTTGATTCTCGTGCTGAAGAATTCTGCAGATCACATTCATGGCTCTGACAGAATATAAATAGCTTTGAGAAAAGCTGGCAATCCTCCTTCAGAAGTTTCTGCTTTGACTGTTCTACAGAAGCAGCTTCTTGCCTGAAGAAGTCAGTTCCTGTTCTTTTTATCGGCTCATGGAAGGAGACTGCATTGTTTGCCAAAGAGTCTGAAAACTTCTGAAATTTGGTGGCCTCTGTCCAAGGTGTGTCTGTAGAGTTCTGCTGAGCTGGGGTGGGCAATATCTTGTTGTCACGGAATACAGATCCTGGCTCTCTTCCTGAAAGGACCTCCCAAGTGTTGCAAAGCCAATGACAGCTTGCTGACTCTCTCCCAAGAATGTCTTCTGCGCATGAGTGTTTGTTCATGGTGTAAGGTCTGCTCATTAGACTCCTTACTTTGAACTTCTGTTTCGTATGATGCAGACACCAAGCGGATGATCTCTGGGCCAGCCACCATCCATCTTCTCTGAGTGCTGGACGGATCTTCAGTCAGCCCAATGGCTCCGCCATCAGCCTTTATAAAGGCATTGGTCTGCTCATGAGCTTGGTCAAGAGCCATTGCTGAGAACTGGCGACTGGTCTTAGCACACAAAGTTGCCAGCCTTGAACTCCTTTGTGCAACTCTGGGTGAACTCTCTAGGGTATATGTCCCTCTGAGGTGAATAGGCAGCCAACGAGCATAGTTTGTATTATTGTTGGAAAAGAAGTAGGTTATCAGCAAACAAACAATTCCTGGCAGTAGAGGACAAAATTACCTCACGGTCTCCTACACCTAGGAATATCACAAGTTCCATAGACAACACCATGTGATCTGAAGTGGAACTGGGTGACCTACATGTCCATCTTTGCAGTCCCACTACCTCAAACTCTCCCGCGCTAGCACATCCTGTCTATTCAGCACAGCTATCTAACTGTAGCTGGTCTGGGGCTGTTAGGAGTTTGGGACAAACTAGAGGCTATAACTACAGCTACATCTGCTGACTCCAGGATTAGTAAACTGGCAGCTGACAGGACCCCATGCTGCAGTTACACAGCAGTGATGTCAACCCCTGGTTGTGTGCACCAGAGCTCTTTTACATTTACCAATTTTCCTTGAAGATTGATGAGTTATTCAAGAGATGTCATTAGGATCTAAAACCACAGAAACCAAATCCATGCTTAAAACGATAATTGTTGAACGGGCATTATTTCTCATTATAATTATTGTTTCTACCTTTTTGCTTGGCAGATTGGCTGATCAGCTGTGATTAAAGGTAAACTGTGGGTTCAGAAAATCATAATATTCCGTAATTTATGGAACGAGTTTGACCATATTGCAACAGAATGAGCCTGATGCCATTCAGGAAAAAATTAGCAAAATCTGTCGATACTGGCCGCCATCTTTGGTTATATTAAATTTTGGGCGTCTTCATTGATAGAGTGATGAGCTGACCACGTGCAGAATTTCACTGCATCATCTACTTCTGAACGATTCTTATGAAATATCTAGCCACTGATCTGCAGTGCACTAGCTGTGCTGGCCCCAAGACATGATTTATTTGGCTTTTGGCTAATGCAATTGTTTACCTAGGAACAGGGTTACAGTTGTTTGAAAGGAATCATTATAACGAGATTAATTTCTATCACCAGAATGTGTCTCTAATTCAGGCATGGCCTGTCGGAGAATCAAACTTTAGTTGCTGTCTTTCCTGTCCAGTGTCTTCCTTTGGTGGGGAACTGGAAATATGGATAATAGTTCCATGTGGAGTGATAATGAGGTTTAGAGATGTCAGGTCGATGCTGTCCATCACTAGTGGCGGAGGCTGTTAAGTACTGGGGGGACAGACCACCCTTCCTCCACATATTTAAAACTTGGCATCTGGTAACTGAGAAGAGATATTTCGGATTAAATTTGAGCTTAAGAGCATTATTCTGGGCCGCTATTGATGTAGCATTTTAACGCAGGTTTCAACTTGGTCAATGAGGTTTAAGAGACTGGAGATCCCAAGTAGAATGGGAATGGTTTCTTCGCTGTCAATGGAAGTTTCTGTGAGGTTGCTGCATTGTATCAAGGCCACCGAAAATAGATGAGCTTTTCAATGGCTCATCTGACTTTGAGACGCGACCCATGAAACTTTAACCACTGACTTGGTGGCCTGCTCAACCATCCCTAGATCTGGAGCAGGAGAACTAACAGAAACTTCAATACACAAAAACTACTGAAATGTGCCTCAATTTGTATGACTGATGATGGAAGGTGGATAGACTTAACTGAGAATATTTGCAACCCTAGCAACTCTGATAACTTTTCTGAAGATCTGAGGCCGGACAGAAAAAGTGCTTTTCCCACATAAGGTGAGATGGAAGTAAACATCCAGCACAATGAGTTTTCTTTTACTGGAATTAAAAGCTGAAGTTTGTCGAGTCTCAGAGGTCCACACCAGGTCTCTGACCTTAAACACTCTCCATTGTTCCAGACTTCTGGGGAAGAGTGTGCGCTGGCACATTCACAGCCGAATCTAATGACTGACAATCTGAACAAAGGTTGTATCTAATGATGTACTCTATTCTGACAGAAAAGAGTGATAAAATCTGATATATTAGATTAGTGCTAACTAATTAGCGTATATTTTCAATTATAAGACTATCATAACATAGGGGCTGTTATTCATCGATGAAAAGGCGACAAAGTTCAGGAATATTGCTGCTTCAAAACTTTTGTGCAATGACATCCCCACCAGTCAACTTCTCTTCAGTGGAGCGTGCTAACAACTCGCCTATCTCTGCACATTCACGCAAAAAGTCAAGGCCAAAAGTACTCAAAATGTCTACAACGGATGTAGTTTTACCTACTCACAGAAAATGCAAAGATCTATTATAAGGACTGGTTCATCCCCAGTACCGCACGTTGAGAACTCCAGTGCTGCTGGTCTGGAAATTGGATTGTCCCGACCGAAGACAGTAAAGTTTAGTGTTGTTATAAGAACAAGCCGCACCCGTGATCTGGTGATTTTGAATAACCCCTTTCCGCCAGAGTGGCCCTCAAGCCAAGACCGTTCATCCAGCCTGTCCTGTCCATTATGCCCCGGGCACTTATTAATTTCACTGATGCATGGGAATGATCTCCTGCCACGCCCAGGAGGGTGCCATCATGGTCCACGCCCGTGATGACTTGGAGGTGATTTCCATCTCCCGCTTTTGTCCTTCTGACAAAGACAACACATAACTCGGGTTTGTTTTCGACCCTCAACGTCTGCGCCTTGGCATCCTCGTGCCATGATTTCCAACAATTGAATACGACCGAGGAGGCATCGCTCCTACCACGAATTTAAACAATATGCAGAACATTCACCAAAGTCAACGAATCCTGAAACGCCCGGTCTCCTGACACCTGGAGATCATGATGATCCAGGCGCCATTTAATCCCCCGACTTGACACCATCCGGTAGATAATGACATCATTCATCAGCCCCCAATACCCTTTGGCAAACTACCGATGATGTCAGCCGGCATGACATCCGTCTATTCAGGGCAGGCCAATCTAACTATAGCTGGAATGGGGCTGTTACATTCCCATTTGCGAAGAAACTAAACTATCTACATCGAGTCTTCGCCTACAGAAATAGTAAAGCTTGAAGTTAGCTGGCACTGCAACCAATGCTGAATTCGCCATCCAGTGATGTCACCAGTGTGCCCTGTATGTGTGCAGACAGGACCTTTTACATTTATTAATTTTCCTCTACTAAATTGATGTGAGTTATGACAGAGATGTCTGTCATTAGGAAAAACCACAGCAACAAGATCCATGTTAAAACGATAATTGTTGAACGGGCATTATAAGAAATTAGAATTATTGATTTTGACTTTTCCCCATGGCAAAATGACAAATATTTAAAGGTAAACTGTTGGGAAGCTACAGAAACAGTCCGCAATAAGAAATAGTATGGAAGAGCTTTACAAAATTGCAAGAAGCAAATAATATGCCATTCTAGTGAAAATTAGCCAAAATTTTGAATGATACTGGCAAATCTTGAATTTAATGCCATATTAAATTTTTTGCGTGGCCAGCGCCCAAGTCACACTAAACTGGAACTTTAAAGAACTAGTGCAAAATTTTATGCTTGTAACTATCTGAACGACTTTATTTTGCAAACTATCTGGAGCACTATTTAGAGTGTTAAAAGACAGAAAAATAGGTGATAAAAACGCTGGGTTTGTGTATCTTGGGTAATCCATATAAAAACACCATAATGAAGACCCTGTGGAATATAATTGCTGATACGTTTAAGGCTTCGTTGATAATATTTTCA
>NC_089799.1:14673374-14675874 GCF_040412425.1 Macrobrachium rosenbergii
CTCTCTTGTTTATCATTTCTTTCTAAACTTCCCGTCCTCCAAAGTAAATTCTTTTTCCCGCAGAGATTTTCTTAATATTTACCTTTTTCTCAACAATATTCACTTTGCATCCACAATAATCAGTTCTGTGATGCAAGACTATGTGTTTCCATTAAGCATTTTTTCGAAGGCTCTCTTGCTTATCATTTCTTTCTGCACTTACCTTCCTCCAAAGTAAATTCTTTTTTCGCGCAGAGATTTTCTTAATATTTACCTTTTTCCTCATCTACATTTAATCTGCATCCACAATTATCACTTCTATGATACATGACTATCTCTTTCCATTAAAGATTTCTAAGCCTCACTCGTTTATTTTTTTTCTTCTGTACTGACTTCCTCCGGATAAATTTTTACCTGTAAAGAGTTTCTTTATATATATATATATATATATATATATATATATATATATATATATATATATATATATATATATATATAAATATACATACACATATACGCTTTTTCTGCCTCTCACATTCACGACTATTTATTTCCGTTGTGACTTACGGTTGCAGTTCGAATCAAATTTTTTCCGATGTAACACACTTGTCGAGGAAAGAAAAATACTCCTGTACGCGAATGTTACATATATTTTTATTTTCCGTAGATTTTATTTTCCTTTCGCTAAAGGTCTCAGAGGACATGAAAAACTATTACACATATTTTCAGATAAATTCACTTACCTTTGAATAACAAGATAATCTTCGAGAGCTTCGAATGGGTAGTCACGAAAAGATAGTAAACCCAGGAAGACAATATGAAAATTTCAAGTTAATGCAGTCCACTTGTAAGTCAAAAAGGAAGGAAAAAGATAAATATAATAATAAGGATTCTTCCAATATTGCCCCCTTCAAAGGCGATTTATTGCCGCAGTAATCTTGAGAATTCCGGCCAAAAGAAAATGAATTCCAATAATGTTTAAAAAGAGAAAGAAGAATAGGTATGATATGTAAATAAACAGGCAAACCTCAATAAGAAAAATTTAAGAATAATTAACATCTTTCAATTTTATATCTGTGAGTCGTGCAGGTAATTTAATTAAGGGGTCTATAATTGCAAAAGAACGGAATAAACATATGATCATTTCATACTTTAACGTACAAACTTCTACAATCATGCTTACGAATGAAATATAAAACAAACTCAAATGCCATTACCTTATATAAATGCGTAAACAAATACACATACAAGCAAACTGAAATACGCGCATTATACAATCATACAATATCGCTTGAAAATATTATACTGATGCTTAAGATCTGAAGAAGCAGCGAGAGCAATTTGTATAATTCCTCCTCATTAAAATTATTTTAGTTTTCTGCAAAAGAAAACTGTTGTGCCAGCTTTGTCTGTCCGTCCGCACTTTTTCTGTCAGCACTTTTTCCTGTCCGCCCTCAGATCCTGTCCGCCGTCAAATCTAAAAAATACTGAGGCTAGACGGCTGCAAATTGGTATGTTGATCATTCACCCTCCAATCATCAAGCATACCAAATTGCAGCCCTCTAGCCTCTGTAGTTTTCATTTTATTTAAGGTTAAAGTTAGCTATAATCGTGCTTCAGGCAACGATATTTAATAGACCACCACAGGGGCGTGGTTACAGTTTCATTTGCCGCGGCTCATACAGCATTATACCGAGACCACCGAAAGATAGATATATTTTCGGTGGCCTTGATTATACGCTGTAGGGGTTGTACAGAAAACTCGATTTTTTTTACTTGTTTACTATGGAAAATATACGCCGTTCCATTTACATTTCCTCACTGTAATCTAATCTTTTTATATCTATATGTGGCATCATCATCACCACACCTGGTGGGAGAGTTACATAATGTAAATTAGGTTCGCTACCAGGATCAGCATTCTAATGACGTTGAGATAATCTTTTCTCGGGAGTTTTCCAACTTTGGCCCACAAAACACAAGCCACAAGTGCAAGGAATCTTGAATATTATGTCTTCTTCGTGATTAAGGGTGTTTCTTGTTAGGTTTTGGTCTATGGTATTGGGAGAAGAAAATCTTCACAACAAAGTTTTCTTAAAGGAAAGGAAATTTGTAAAACATGGATGAAGTGGTTAAATGCTTAGCTTCCCTTCTTTATACCAAGAGAAAAGTATATTTTGTTTCTGGCAAGAGCAAGTTAATGGTCAATTGCGGCCCTCTAGCCTCAGTCGTTTTTATTTTATTTAAGGTTACAGTTAGCCAAAATCGTGCATCTGGCACCGTTATAGGTGCAAACAACACAGGCCACCACCCGGGCCATGGTTGAAAGTTTCATGGGCCACGGCCGAGTTTAATACAGCATTATACACTGTACAGAAAGCTCGATTGCGCCGAAGAAACTTCGGCGCATTTCTTACTTGTTTTTAATCGATATGGAAATGTACAATTAGATGAAATACTTAGGGACACCTATAGTCAAAGCTCAAAGAAGCAGTCTCCTTAATGCTGAGTGCTTTACTGA
>NC_089799.1:14680874-14683374 GCF_040412425.1 Macrobrachium rosenbergii
AATTTCATTCATAATAGTTAGCAGCATCTCATTCATATTGGCTAGCATCTCATTCATAATAGTTAGCAATTCATTCACATCAGTTAGCATCTCACTCATATTGATTACAATTTCATACTCATTCATATTGGTTAGCAATTCATTCCTACTGGTTAGCATTGGCTGGCCTTTAGTTCGCACTAAGCCTATGCAGTCTATTGCATTTAGGAGTGAATTCCCTTTTGATTACTATGGAAATGAATGATCTGAATTCACGTCATCGCCTTTCTGAATATACTAATGGCTCATTAATATTCTGAAATGAATTATGAAAGAAGTTCATGCAATATGAAAATCGTATTACCAACTGCCACCACCATGATAAGTTGCATTCTGTCCATTCTGGATTATATCTATTGGCAAAATGAAATGGACCTAATCCATGCATGTGCCTGCATCAGATCCCACATCTGATTCTGTCTTACTGACAAATTCTAGTCCAGCTAGTGCCTGGCATATGATACTTTGATCATTAATAGTTTGTCTGTACAGTTCTTATGATGTCTTTCTGCATATACTTACGGCTCATTAATATTCTGAAATGAATTATGTTAAAACAAATAGTCACTCTGTTACTGAAATGATTTTTTAAATAGAAAAGTTCTGTCATCTAGAAATGTTAGTGTCTGGTAAGAAAAAATATATATATAAGACAGAGACTATGTAGATGTATGTATATATATATATATATATATATATATATATATATATATATATATATATATATATATATATATAAATATATATAAATATGTGTGTGTATGTGTGTGCTTGTACTTATAAATCAAGTAGAGAAAGTAGTATACATAAAAATCGAAATTCCATACTTAAAAGTCAAAGCAAATCGCAATGAAGTAATTAATCCACATTAACACTTGGCGTTTACGCAAATCTAAAACCTAGTCGCTTGAAACGAAAAATGAAAGCCAATACATATTGACTTACGTTGTTCTCCAGGCGGCTGGTGTTTAGTTAACCTGAAAAACAACTCCCGACATCCAATCACTCTCACTCACTCTTGCACTCTTACTCTTGCACTCTTCCTCACTCTTACGCTCCTCTGCCGTGGAAACAGGAGTGTGTTTGTTTATCCGAGTGCCCTTCACCTCAGAATTAGGTTAATTATTTCCGGTTGGCGGGTGGAGGGGGCGAGGGCGCGGGAGATTCTTGGATACTGTTTCATTATTGGCAGAGAGAGAGAGAGAGAGAGAGAGAGAGAGAGAGAGAGAGAGAGAGAGAGAGAGAGAGAGAGGTCAGTCGACGTATCTTTAAGGAAAGGAGAGGTCACTCTTGGATACGGTTTCATTATTGGTATCCCTGAGAGAGAGAGAGAGAGAGAGAGAGAGAGAGAGAGAGAGAGAGAGAGAGAGAGAGAGAGAGAGAGAGAGAAGCCAGGCGACATATCCTTGAATAGAACATAAACATACAAACAATATTGCAAATTCATTGATTAGTTTATATTTACAAGATGTAAATAGGAATGATATGCCACGATCAAACGTAAATCTAACCAAGGCTTGAAGAGTTCATAAATCGATCAGTGTAAGTTGAGTCCACGGACTTAAGCTTTCAAGTGCTGAAACTTGCAACTTGCATAAAAAACAAGTAAAAAATGCGCCGAAATTTCTTCGGCGCAATCGATTTTTCTGCACAGCCGCTAAAGCGTATAATCAAGGACACCGAAAAGTAGATCTATCTTGCGGTTGTCTCGGTATAAAATAAAAACTACTGATGACTGGAGGGTGGATGATCAACATACCAATTTGCAGCCCTCTATCTAGCCTCTGTAGTTTTTAAGATTTGAGGGCGGACAGAAAAAGTGCGGACGGACAGACAAAGCCGGAACAATAGTTTTCTTTTCAGAAAGCTAAAAAAAGTTTCTGTCAGTTCTTATATTATCTAAGTTGTCAGCATCAGTTAAGGATGGAGAGTGGTCTACAGTTCTGACTCTGAATCGTTTTTGAATGTATTTACCCTTAGAGACACCCGCGCATGTACAGATTCATTGCTGTCTCTCTGTGTTTTCCTGTAATTGTGGTTGCTTGGTCTACGCACACAAGGCTGATGAAAGGTTTTGCATATTAAATGCTGGCTGAAGTAATTTTTTCTCTCATGAATTCTACTACTTCTTTCTCGTTAGATTTCCAAAGTAAAGCTAAAAATCGACTACACGATATGAACTTCAAAATATCCTATGTCTGTTTTTCATAAGAAATTCTTCTTGTATGAAATACGTTGCATGAAAAGGGATGAAAAAGTGATTCAGTTTTTTCATGAATTTTATCACTTCTTTCTCGTTATATTTGCAAAGTAAAGTTAAAAATCGACTAAAAGATATGAACCTCTAAATATTCTATGTCTGTTTATAGAAAAAATAATTCTTGTTTGATCAATTTTCCATGGAAACGGTTACAAAAGTCAGACAACTGGTAAAGTTTATTCCATGTTTATATAAAACTCG
>NC_089799.1:14688374-14703374 GCF_040412425.1 Macrobrachium rosenbergii
GACAGAATTTATTTTTCAATTTGATGAGAATTTTTTGTATTCTCTAACGTTTCTTATCGAGGGATATAGTAAAAACAGGAAGCTCTGGTCAGTCACTTCTTTCGTGAAGACGACAATTATGCTTTCAAGGAAATATGAATTAAGAAATGAAGAAAATATGGGTATGTTGCAATTCATTCTCTCGTGAACAGGCGTACACGCCCCCTGGGTACAATCTAATTGTAACATTACCCTTCCTAAGTCATGTATATATACTGTGTGAGTGTGTGTGAGTATATATACATATATATGTGATATATATATATATATACGAGTATATATATATATATATATATATATATATATATATATATATATGTATATATATATATATTATATCATATATTATATATATGACACCGGAAGGGTAATATCACAATTAAACTGTACCCAGTGCATGTACGCTTGTTCACGATGGAATGAATTACAACATACCCATATTTTCTTCACTTCACAATTCATATTTCCTTGAAAGAATAATTATATATGTATATATATATGTATGTATATATATTTATACATGTATATATATGAGAATGAATCATATAGAGAATGCTTTTATGAACAGCTTCTCTTAAAAGGGGAACTGCAAAGCGAGGTCGTGACACTATGAAGCAACAGGAGTATGAAATATACAAATAAAGAAAACATATTTTGACTCTGATTTAGATCGCGAAACCTAGAGTGTATCCCTTATAATGACAATCATTATTGATGAGTTATTATAGTACTGGGCTACAGAAATTCCTTGAAGAGGCCAAGCCTTAAAAATAAAAAAAAATAAAAAATATATTATTATCTAATAATCAAAAGAATGTCCGAGAATATCAATAAGTTAGAGAACAAAAGAAAAAAAAAGAAAAAAGATTAAAGAAAAACAAATGATAAAAAACCTTAGCGAAGCCTGACAAGAACATTACGAAAAAAGTTAAACGCATTTGGAAAAAACATAAGACACTTATAACTGGAAGTCAAAAATGTGACGGCGTCAGGAAAACTAAAAAAAAAAAAACGAGAGATCTTTATCGCTTGTTTAGCCTTTTCCCATGAATCTGAAAGGAGGAAGAAAAAAAAAAGGCTTTAAAAAGGAAACGCTGACTTTAAAAGGTGAAGTGTAAACAAAGGCACCTTTTTATTTGAAGTTTTAAACGAAGTTTTACGCTGCCTTTTTCCTTTTTAACTCTTTTGTCACTCAGTTCAGGAGGGTGAGTTTTTTTGTGTTTGAATCTGGGGAACTTGTAGCTGTTGTCTGAGAGAGAGAGAGAGAGAGAGAGAGAGAGAGAGAGAGAGAGAGAGAGAGAGAGAGAGAGAGAGTAAAAAGAATAGCTATAGATATCAGGAAGTGTGTAAATAACAGTCTATATATAAATATATGTAAATATATATATATATATATAGTCTATATATATATATATATGTATAATATATATATATATATATATATATATATATATATATATATATATATATATATATATACACACACACACATAAATACATTTACACATATGTATATGTATATATACATTTATATATATATATATATATATATACATATATATATATACATATATATATATGTATATATATATATATATATATATATATATATATATATATATATATATATATATATATATATTCTTTGAAAAACCCTGTTTGTATAACTACATGCTACACAGTAAAAGGTTAGTTATTTCAATATCCCGTGCAAAAATAAACAGATAAATAAGAGACAAAGATGTAACATCATGTTTCCAAAAAAATTATGTAAGATCTACATACATAAAATAAATTCTAAATTGAAAACATAATTAGACATTCTTTCTGAAGTTCTTAGACTGTTACCACCTCATTTTTCGCTTGCTCTGCGGACATATCTGTAAGGGGAATTATGGTATATAGCTGATGCATATTTAACAGAGCATTTGAATTGCAAAATACCAATTAAGCTTGTGGAGACATTTGTATGGGAACGCTTTCCACGTCGAGACCATTGTTCCTCCTAAATGTGTGTGTGTAAGTATCTTTTGTAAGCATATATATATATATATGCATATATATAATATATATAAATATATATATATATATATATATATATATATATATATATATATATATATATATATATATATATATATACATACATATATATATATATATATATATATATTATATATATACACATACACACACATTAAAGTAGCGAGTAGGTGAGTGCTGGTTGCATTCCTCAACTTGGTAAACCAACACTGAAGGAAAGATCCCAGCGCCACCACACTGACTCATCTCCCCTCGGCGCTTCTCTGTTGATTCCTGAAACCGTCACTCCCTCATTCCCCTCCCCTCCCCCAACAGCCGCCTTCCGGCCCCCTACACGTCACTCTCTCCGGGAGTCATTCATTTAAGTGAATCCGCAGAGAATGAGGGAGGGGGATAAATCATCGTCCCGATCACTTCACAGGTTGTAAACGTGATGAATAGGAGGCGGATAAAGGGAGGAGACGAATACACCGATAGTTCGATGGACCGGGACATGTTTGTGTGGGTGAATGAATGAATGTGCATACGAAAATGTGAATACGGAAACGAACAGAATTGCTGTATGAATAACATTAACTTGAGTTGTACTTTTCTCATTGAATCCAGAAAATATACAGAGAAATGTCGTAAAAATAGGAACAAGCCTGTTGTATTTTTCCCATGAAATACATGAAAATAAAAGGAAATGTCGTAGAGTTATAAAAACTTCAATTGTATTTTTCTCATGGAATACAGAAAAATACAGAGAATTGTCGTAAAATTAGAAACAACGCCTGTTGTATTTTTCCCACGAAATACATGAAAATACAAAGAAACGTCGTAAAATTAGTAAAAGTCTTCGGTGGTTTTTTTTCTCGTGGAATACATAAACATACAGGGGAACATTGTGTACATAAAAACAACATCAGATGCTTTTCTCTTATGGATATCTTCTCTATTCATGATTAAGATACCGAACAATTTTTCCTCTCTGCACTCTTTTCGTGAACTTAGATAAACCCCATTTTGGTGTACATACATCATGGCTCTTTAGTTTCAGTTTCAAGATAACGAAATTCTGTCACTAAAAATCCCTTTAGATTCTTAATCCATACTTTCTGGTAACATTTGCTTGAGCAGTTAAAAAAGCTTTCACTCTACCGCCGGAACTTCCCTGTATCTCCTCTTCATCGCAATGTCACTTTTCCCCGTTCGAGACAGCCAAATGCGGTTCCTATTATGCACAGGTACCTACCTACTCGTGCTCGTAATCTTCACAGCGTGTATCACCGCCACTCATTTTGACTAATGAAACTCCCGAATAAACAAAAACACAAACATAACCAACAGAAATATCGCCTGAGGTCATAATCAACAGGAATATCGCCTGAGGTAATGAGACCGAGGATCGACTAACGCGCAGGAGGGGGGTTAGGAATGGGTTACGAGACGATGTGTGTTGAGTTTGTCGAGCCGGAGAGTGTAAACAATAGTCGATGTGAGCAGCGGCTAATTGGTCCGCTAGGCTTATGGATTTTGCCGTACAGTAGATCGGGCAAAAAGGATTTGAGAGCACGCGAAAGAAGACCGGGTTTTACGGAAATTCAGGGCCTTGGTAAACCAACAGGAAAGTTCATTTTGCTTTGAATGTTTATATTTCACGGGAGTTCAAATGGATTAAGTTTTTCGTTTCTGAGTGTATTTTCAAAATTTTGCTTGTTTTGTACAGGTTCACACGCATTGACACAAACATACAAACATAAGTATATATATATATATATATATATATATATATATATATATATATATATATATATATATATATATATATATATGTGTGTGTGTGCGTGTATCTACTTCAGGAATGTAGCGTACAAGCGAGTGTGAACGCTACGAGAAATAAGAAAGAGTTATATCAGTCGTCCAGGAACTCCCATTAAATTTTCCACCATGATATATATAAAAGCAACGAACAAATGGAACGCAAGTTCTCTATTTATTGCCCGTTTCATACCGCAAGGCACTTTCCACAATTTCAAAACGCTATTGTACGGGGAAAGAAATGAAATGTCGAAGAAATATATGAATCTGGTTGGTTGAGATTACGGCTAAAGAGTTTAAAAAGAATTCCTGCCGGGGGGAGGGGAGAGGGAAGGATACTCGGAAAGAAGCGTGGGAATACTTTGGGATCCCACTGGGCGTGTTCCTTAAGGATACTGTAAAATTAAGGATACTATGAGATGTGTGTCTCTTGTGATTGATACACTTTCCAATTTTAACCGAGGTACTTCAGATGGTCATTCACTTTCACAATACGTTAATGAACCCAAAAATAAAATAACTGCAATTGTTGTTATTTATCGCTTGCTGTTATTATAGGACAGGAACAATACAGGTCAACGCTTATTTTTCAGTATACCACCATACAGCGTATTATACCACTGTACATCATATTTCATAAACTGCCCATCATCAGTTTATTTAAAAACACGTTCAGTAAGCAAGTTTTCTCACGAATACACACGCACACACCTGAACTCACACATACACACACACACACAACACGTCGGGAAAATTATGAACAAGAGATCTGAATCTTAATTGATATACTATATATATATATATATATATATATATATATATATATATATATATATATATATATATATATATATATATATATACACACACACACACACACACACACATGGAAATAAACGCATGAGAATGTGTTTCACAGAAATAAATTTCTGACTCACTTTGGGACCGAACCCCAAGGTGAGAGTCCAGGGCATTAGCAATTCATCCTCAAAGGTCATTCATATGCGTGTGTATATATATGTATGTATATATATATATATATATATATATATATATATATATATATATATATATATGTACCCACCTACATAAAACCAAAGAATTCTCCCTTGCTTCTTGATCCCTCGAGCACCACCTGAGAGGTCGCTCGTGGGCAGAAATGACCTCATTAGGTCTAATTAAACGTAATGCAAGCGAAGACTGAAGCCTCTTATGTGGTCGCAGCGTAATCATTCACGGCTGTGGCTTTGCTTTGCGCCGGCTGAGAACCAGCTAATTTCAGTCGTTAGAGGCTCTTATGAACATATTAATTTTAGAGTCAACGAGGAGGCTGAATGCTAATTGTGGTTCACTGAATAGGTACAGACAGATCTGAGGGACTGCTTTTTTTCATCGCCTTGTCCAAACAGGACTGTAACGGAAGGTTTACGCAATGCTGTGAACCCTTGTTCCAATATATGTCAGCTATCATCACCTTTGCACTGAACCTTATTAAAAATCAATGTTGTGGGAGGTTATGCAATGCTGCAAACCCTTATTTCAATGGATGTCAGATAATATCACCTTTGCACTGAACCTTTTAAAATTCAATGTTGTAATGTTTATGCAAAGCTGTAAACCCATTTCAGCAAATGTCAGATATTATCACCTTTACATTAAACCTCATAACGTTGCAAGGTTTATGGACCGCTGTTAAACGTTATTTCAATAAATATCTGATATTATTACCAATCCTTTAAACCTCACTATAAACCAGTCTTACGAGGTTTATGGACTGCTGTTAAACCTTATTACAATAAAACTCAGATATTATTAACTTTCCTTTAAAACCTCATTATAATAAACAAATGTTGTGAGGTTTATGGACTGCTGTAAAACCTTATTTCAGTAAATATCAGATATTTTCACCATTCCTTTAAGCCTCACTGTAAATGAATATTGTGAGGCTTATGGACTGCTGTAAACCTTATTTCAGTAAGTGTCAAATATTTTCACCATTCTTTTAAACCTCACTGCAAATCAGTGTTGTGAGGTTTGTGGAATACTGTCAAATCTTATTTCAATAAAAATCAGATATTTTCACCATTTCTTTGAACCTCACCATAAACCAATATTGTCAGGTTTGTGGACTGCTGTAAAACCTCATTTTAGTAAATATCAAATATCATCACCATTCCTTTAAAGTTAAAACCTCACTATAAATCAGTGTTGTGAGATTTGTGGACTGCTGTAAACATTATTTTAGTAAACATCAGATATTATCACCATTCCTTTAAACCTCACTATAAATCAGTGTTGTGAGGTTTGTGGGCTGCTGTTAAACCTTATTATAATAAAAATCTGATATCATCGCCTTTGAACCTCATTACATAGCAGTGTTCTGACGAATGAATTTAACATGTTAGCAAGATTTTTATGGGATAACCTAAGATCCTTAGATAATCAAAAAAATGAGATTAAAGAAGATAAAGAGTAAAATCATTTGGACACAATACTGAAGAAAAACTAAAACTGATACCATTCTTTGTGAAGGAAAAAAATTACTCGCGCTTGAAAGGTAAGTGACCGTATTTGCCACAGGAGGGGTTATGTAAAGTAGGTAATTGACTGACAGGTTAAGGAAAATTTTTTGTATTATATGTGAAAGAGGACATACAGACAAACACACACACACATACACACACACACATATATATATATATATATATATATATATATATATATATATATATATGTAATATTATTAAATGTCAATGTAATATTGATACAAATATTTATTATATATATATATATATATATATATATATATATATATATATATATATATATATGCTATACTATGCTATATATATATATATATATATATACATACTGATACATACCGCAAGCAAATAAAAACCTACATAACATTACATTACAAGACAAAATACGTACACACGTACTCTTTACAACCACTTAAAACCCAGATAAAATCACATCAAAAAACAAAAAACCTGTGCAACCGCGGAAAGAATGCCAGAGACCCAATAAATCTTATTAGTGAACTGACTTCCTCTCTTAGCCCATCTCCTCCTCCTCCTCGACCAGCTTTTTTCCAGTCGGGTGAACCGAGTTGTTAGCCCTATTGACTTACAAGGGGCGAAGGCCCGTCTGAGGATGGCGTCAGGGCCAACGAAATGAAAGGAGTCAATGATGCTGTCCTCGATAGGACGGGGGAGGCGGCGCCCCACCCTCTTCCTCCTCCTCCTCCTCCTTCGGAAGTGATGAGTTGCCCTATTGTGTCAGGAAGGGTCTCTGTTATAAGTTTCCCCTCCCCCTGCACTGCTCTCGTGGCTCTAGCCAGGCGTGAGATGGTACTTACTGATTGATTAAGGTCTTCGTGTCTTTCGCCAAGAAGAAGAGGAGGAGGTTGTATTTACGTTTTTTGCCGTGCTCAGTCTCGCAGCTTGGACGATTCCGGGATGACCGTTGAATTATCTTTCCTTTCCATGATGTTGCTGATTGTTTTGTCTATATTTAACTCAGACTTCTTCTAACTCAGACTTCGTCTAAGTTTTTGATAGATTTTAGAGTTTCACCAAGAAGAAGAAGAGGTTTTGTTTACGTTTTTTGCCGTGCTCAGTCTCGCAGCTTGGACGATTCCGGGATGGCCGTTGAATTATATTCCCTCTGCCTGATGTTGCCGATTGCTTTATCTAGAGTTAATCAAAAGAATCTTCTGTTTTGGAAGTTTTTTGAACCTCCGTTAGATTGATTTTCCTAAGAAATACTTCTTGAAGCTCCAGCAGTTTTCTTTAAAATAAGTCTGCCCCTTTTTCTTCAAACTACGAAACTACTAATCAATCCCCAGGGTTTAAGAAGTTTCGGATATCTGTAATTTCCTTTTCAGAAATGCTGAAAGTGTCAATTAAACTTATACTCGACTTTAATGTTTTCTACCCTCAATGTTAAAATATCTGATTATCTAATGCTACCTTAAAACTTTGTATAGCTCGAAATGGTTCATATCTCTAGAGAGGAAGGCGTCTGCGCCACACGCTTTGGGTTTTTGTTGTAATTTTAAATCATTCCCCTTCTGGAGTATTAACAGCATACCCCGATCTTCACTGCAGAAAAATAACAAAAAAAGAGGAAACTCCGTGTATGACTTAGGAATAATATTAACAATGTTGTAATACGGCACGAAAATAGTCTTCTCGTACAACGAGAGAAGGTTAATCGTGCACACTGATTTAAATTGGCCTATTCATTGTTGAAGGAAGAAAGATACAATTTAATCTTATAAAAAGCCTCGAGTGCATTGACGTCTTAATTAGTAATGTATATGAACGGTTTTTCAACGCTGTGGATACTTTTACATCGAGAATTCACAAGTCGTTTTTGACACACTTTATTTCATTAGCTGACACTGTAGGGAAAAGATATCTGGAGTAAATTTGAGGAATGATATTTTCAAAATGATGACAGACGCCTGAGCTTCCGAAAAGCCAAATTACGGAATCGTACAGTGGATGTGCATAAGGCCGCAGTTAACACGTTTATGGCTGAATATATATATGATAAAGTTATTCCTCACAACTCGCCGCTAACATATTGTAGTAAAAAAAAAAAAATACGAATTTCTCTTATCTCTCATCTGGAATTTGTAAACGTGAAAAGCGCTTCACTGCGCTGAAAATGAATTTCACTGGTATTAGATAGAATTCAGAGAATTTACTGGAAAACTGACTCGCCGAAGACCACATTTAATTAGAAATCCAACAAACAAATGTTTCGCGGGAAGAATAAAAGTTATTCACTCGCACTTCGGGCTTAAATTTAGGGTAAATTCGACATCAAAGTGTTTGATAGACTTTGCTGAATTTCCTTTGGGGTCTTGTTTTCTTGTTTTATTTTTTTTTATCTAATTCAGTGACTCATTATTAATTCATTTATGTTTTCGTCTTTCGTCTTCTAATTTTATTACGAGAAGAAAAAATTATTTCTTTATGCGGACTTGACTGAGATTAATTTTGAAAGTAAATGTAAAAAAAAAAAAATCATAGGTTATTCTTTCCATACAGTTACGCTGCTGAATAGGATGTCCCATTCATCATTAATTTGTCTACTTATTCATTGTCGTACCTTCAAAACTAATTGTGACATAAAAATATTTTTCATGCGAACTTGCCTAGAATGATTTTAGAAAGTAAAAAAAAATAAATCATAAGTAATCCTCTCGATTTATAACTGGCTTTCAATACAGTTCGCAATGTTGAATCACATTTTTAACTCATTATTAACTTATGTATTATGTTTTTTCTTTAAAACTTCTTGTGACATAAAAATATTGTTTACGCGAACTTGACTGAAATGAATTTAGAAAGTAGAAAAAAAAAATCATTAGTAATCCTCTCGATTTATAACTGGCTTTCGGTTACGTTCCAAGCCATTGAATCATTCGTTACAGAAATCATTTCTACGCCGGCGTTAAACAGACAGAAACAACGAATGTTGTTGATCTCCTCCATTTCCAAGCCGCAGAACAACCTCTATATGAAATAAAGGCGGAGCAGCAGCGACAGGAGCAAAACATCCCACGTGTCAAGCAGAAGTAGAAGCAAGCAAAAGAAAGGAGCAGATGATGGCACTCTTAGCCCAGGTTCCTGGCGGTGCAACTGCTCATCTCCGAAATGAAGAAAGTATTGAGATGCGGAACATAATCTCGCTTTGCCGTGGGGATGGGAGGAAGGAAGAGGAGGGGGCGGAGGCAAGTGAAGGGGTGGGATAGGAGGAAGGGTGGGGGTTATAGAAAACGGGAGAGTGTTTAAAGTGGTTTGCCATCATGTGAATATGTACCCTCAGTTTATAGACTTAGGGAAGGGACACGCATTCGTTTTTAATGATGCTGCATACTGCATTCTGATACGCGGTTTTCAGTTTTAACGAAGCCGCACGCTTCATTACTTTGTTCTGAATCCTTTATTCATTCAATTTCATTTTATCTTTCTAAGGTCACGTCTCAGAACATGCTCGTGATTTCCACGGAAGTATATTTACAAGATGAATAAATTCTAAAAAGCGATCGAGAATTTGCTTTTATCTATATTTTTCTAACTCCTGCTATTAGAAGATTCTCACTGACATGTCTGCACGACCTCTGAATCTGTTTTATTCTTCTTAAATATCTTTAGCGAACCCAGCAATTTACCACACTAGAAAATTGATTTAGTACACGCTCTCAGTTACTTAGCATGACTTTGGTTGCTATTATATCCTATCAAATATACCTATACCAGGCAAGTATTACGAATTAATTGATCTGTTTATAGAAAATATGATATTAATCTTTCAGAATGACGGTCATCTATCTACATCGGAAACTGTTATAAATTTCTTGAAGTCGTTATAGAAAATATGATATTAATCGCATGGGTTGATGGTCATTTGATTCCAAATCATCTGCATTCTTGTCAGCCTTTTGTTTCGTTTCCTGCCATCTCAAGAAAATAAAGAGTCGTATAAAATGCAAAAATCGGTTTTGTGACGTTTTGCAAAAAAATTAAGATTAGGACGAATATATTTTGGTTTTCTGAAAAAAAAAAAAAACTATTGTGCCGGCTTTGTTTGTCCGTCCGCACTTTTTCTGTCTGCCCTCCACACTCTAATCATCCAACTTACCAAATTACAGCCCTCTGGCCTCAGCAGTTTTTTTTATTTTATTTACGATTAAAGTTAGCCATAATCGTGCTTCTGGCAACGATATAGGATAGGCCACCACCGGGCTGTGGTTAAAGTTTCATATGCCGCGGCTCATACACCATTATACCGAGACCACCGAAAGATAGATCTATTTTCGGTGGCTTTCATTATACCCTGTAGCGGCTGCACAGAAAACACGATTGAGCCGAAGAAACTTCGGGACATTTTTTACTTGTTCAATACATTTATTTCCGCTCCAACCCTCATGAACAAAGGGGACTTATACATGGCCTCATTCACGGGAACGAATAAAGTCCACGTCACTTTCTCAAACCAAGATAATGATCTCGAACTTTCTCCCTAATGAAAGCAAGCAAAGTAAAAAGTTCACAATAAAAAAAAAAAGATCAAAAGAACGTACAGAAAGTAAAGGGACTTTCCCCGGGTTCCTTCGGAATTTACAATGCCAGCTTTAAAACCATTGAGAAACTTTGACAACTTTGAGTGGAGTTCGATTAAAAAATAACCCCGCCCCCTCTTCTCCCTCTCCCCCCCCAATCGATTTTTTATTTTCTTTTGTTTTTGTCTTTTGAAGTTCAGGGACGGTCAGTATTTTATTTTTT
Organism: Macrobrachium rosenbergii; assembly: GCF_040412425.1. Taxonomy (NCBI): domain Eukaryota; kingdom Metazoa; phylum Arthropoda; class Malacostraca; order Decapoda; family Palaemonidae; genus Macrobrachium; species Macrobrachium rosenbergii. Next base: position 14,699,561 of record NC_089799.1, read on the forward strand.
ATTTCTTTTTTTAATTCTAAAACTGAAGTGTTTCCTTGATAATATGTTTTTATTGGATTGAAAAAATAATAGATTTGCTTTTTTTTTAGGGCCATCTTTTGATGGTATTAACATTATATTGGTTTAGCTCTGTTACCCAATAATCAGGAAATAAAGTCTTGATGAAACGTGAAGTCGTTTACAGCTAATAAATCTGTGTACTATATGTATATATATATATGTATATATATACATATATACATCTACATATACATATGTATATGTGTATATATATACACATACATATGTATATATACACTCTAAATATATATATATGTATATACACACACAAACATTATATATATATATATATATATATATATATATATATATATATATACATATATATATATATATATATATATATATATATATATATATATATATATATAACATATATATATATATATATATATATATATATATATATATATATCGGCTGTTTCAGAATTAGGCTCCCCCTCACAGACAAATGGAAAGTTATGAAGTTTCTGCTATAGCCTATCTCCAAGTACATTATTTTAAATTTCTATTAGTTATTTTCATTTACATTTCTTGTATTTTCCAGACTGACGTGAGTTAGATACAGCCATGGCTAACGACTCCGGACGAGAATCAGATGGATTGACCGAATCAGGCTATAACCTTTAGAGGCCAGGGATGCTGGCGCATCGCCTTCATTCCCGTTCTGGATAGCTAAATGCATTAAAAAAATGGATCCTTTGTTAAAAAGAAACTGGAACAAAAATCCATATGACTGTCATTGCGAAAAATTAGGAGAATCTTGGAAGGCCTGAAGTCTTTTCTCAGGTCAAAAGACATCATAGCTGAGGCAGTGGGTAGACCAAGAAAGTCTTTACGTAAAATTGACGCTTGAACTAGAGAAACAAAAAGGGAAAGAAAAGAAAATTATAGTGCTGTATATCATGAGTTGAAAAAATCTGGTATCAAGCCATTTCATGTTATCAACAAATAACATCACTCAGCAACAGAGAGAAGACCGTGCTTGGTTTTGTGGTTCATTCCTTGCAGATTGGGATGAAGCTGACTTTCTCCATGTTGCCGCATCAGATGAATTCTTCATTTACATAGTCAGGAAGCCAAATCATTAAAAAATGATATCATTTGGGCTGCAAAGTTGGATGATATCAACGATGATGTACGCTATCGCCAAGTTGTGAAATTTCCTGAATGTTTGTGAATTTTTCTCTGTTTCACAGCCAAACGGTTAATGTGGATCATCAAAGAAAAAGGACAGTCATGGAATGGCGAATACTTCAGAGAAACTGTGCTTACTGGTGGAGTATTTCCTTTCCCTAAAGATCCTGAAAATGTGTTATCTGTTGAAGAAGTCACATTTTTGCATGAAGTTAAGTATATCTTAGTTTAACCAGACCATTGAGCTGATTTAGCTCTCCTGAGGGCTGGATGAAGGATTAGACTTATTTTTAGTGGCTAAGAACCAACTGGTTACCTAGCAACGGTACCTACAATGTGTGGAATCCGAACCACATTATGACGAAGTAATTTCTATCACCAGAAATAAATTCCTCTAATTCTTCATTGGCCGAGGTCGGAGAGTCCGAGACGCTGGACCAACAGCGTGCTAGCCGAGCTCTACCCACCCCTGCGATGAAGAACACATTTTTGCATGGTAAGGCACCATGTTTCAAGGCTCTTCAGACACAGGAGCTGCTTTGAAACAGTGGTATCAATTTCTTCTCGTCAAGTGAATTTCCAGGTAGCTCCCCTGACCTTAATGTATGTGAAAACATTGGTAGTATCTTAAAGGATCATGTTGAAGCACGCACAGTGAACTATGATGATATACCAAAGCCTCGACGACCTGCGAAGAGGTGACCTAAGTGCTCGAAATGGAGTTTGAGTCTCAGCTTTTTGCAATTTGAAATCATACCCTCAGAATGCAGGCTGTGGTACAGGCAGATGGAGGCCATACAAAATATTAAATGCTCAGAGAGAAAACTTAAATAAATACCTGCTCTGGAATTACTGTTGTTTTTGTCCGTATCAATTTTTAGTTTATACTGGGGAGGCTCTAATTTCAAGAAACACCCTGTGTTTGTGAATATATATATATATATATATATATATATATATATAAATATATATATATATAATATATATATATATATATATATATATATATATATATATATATAAATCTGTATATATATATAATCTATGTCGTAACCACAACGCCCTCTTAACTTCTCAGATTCTTCACCATTTTTGGATACGCTTGTCACCACAAAGCCTTAGATCCTATATACTGAAGTTTGTCAGCGAAATTACTTTACTGAATTAAGATCCAGAAGAAAGAGAAATAATTTAAGGGATAAGGAATGAATCCCAAAGTAAACGATGGATAATAATTTCATCTTTAGTTTTCTGTAAAAGAAAACTGTTGTTCCGGCTTTGTCTGTCCGTCCGCACTCTTTTCTGTCCGCGCTCAGATCTTAAAAACTACTAAGGCTAGTGGGCTGCAAATTGGTACGCTGATCATCCACCCTCCAGTCATCAAACATCCCAGATTTTAACCCTTTAGCCTCAGTAGTTTTTATTTGATTTACGGTTAAAGTTAGCCATAATCGTGCTTCTGGCAACGATATAGGATAGGCCACCACCGGGCGGTGGTTAGAGTTTCAAGGGCCTTGGCTCATACAGCATTATACCGAGACCACCGAAAGACAGATCTATTTTCGTTGGCCTTGATTATACGCTGTAGCGGCTGCACAGAAAACTGAATTGCGCCGAAGAAACTTTGGGGCATTTCTTACTTGTTTGTTTTAGCAAACTCATTCAGGTTCCTATGATGAAAACGCCGTTATTGTTATTGTTATCATGTTCCACAGAAGGCAGGGTTAACACAAGTAAAAGGTATCAGATATTTTCTACGGGAGGTGAAACATCAAATCGGCATTTTATCAATATCTCGATGACCTTTCAAGTGCTCCCTTTCTTTCTCTGACCCTTCCAGCCTCTCTCTCTCTCTCTCTCTCTCTCTCTCTCTCTCTCTCTCTCTCTCTCTCTCTCTTTATGCTCACAAGCTTTCCGTTATCAAATCACTTATTTTTAAGTGTTTATTTATCATACATGCAATTATATATATATATATATATATATATATATATATATATATATATACAAATCATACTTATACTACATACATACATGTTATCTTTATTATATATATACATGCAATTATATATATATATATATATATATATATATATATATATATATATATATACTATATATATATATACATACATACAACTATATATATATATATATATATATATATATATATATATATATATATGTATATATATATATATATATATATATATATATATATATATGTATATATATATATATATATATCTTTAACTAACTATAACTCTTTCTATATATATATATATATATATATCATATATGTATATATATATATATAATTGTCATAAAATAATATGAAGAATAAATAGTATATATATAATATATATATATATATATATATATATATATATATATATATATATATATATATATATATATATATATATATATATATATACTATAGTATATATATATATGGGTCATAACAATATGAAGAATAAGTAAACTAAAGGACTAGGTTGGGGAGAGAGAGAGAGAGAGAGAGAGAGAGGTCTACCTCTTGAAGCAAGCGGTAGACCCCGTCTTCAAAGAAGGAAGGCTGCAGGAAATTAAAGAATTCGGCACCTTGAAAGGTAAA